>NW_028301600.1:39090909-39393939 GCF_987345545.1 Pholcus phalangioides | reverse complement strand
GTTTAACTTCGGTTTTTTTCAAAAAATCAAATAAAAGTTGCTTAAATATCATTTTTTTCCTTGAAAAATATCATATTGGTTCATTATTAGCCAAAATGCTTCATTTTTACTACATTTTATATCCTTGGGGTACATTCTGATGGTATATCTTTAAATGACATGAGGATTTTATAAGTGGTTTTTTTTTCAAAAAGTCTCGTAAAAGAGGCCAGAATATATATATTTTTTTCATTTAAAGTATCTTAGTTATTTAAAGTTATATATAAAAGCCAAAATTTCTCATTCTTACAACATTTTCTAACCTTTGGCTACATTCTGATGCTCTATCTTTAGCAAATTCATGAATAAGGATTGCATCACACATCTAAATATAGTGGTGTATTATCTCACAGGGGTTTTTTTTCCCTTGACAAAGAAGCAGCTACAGTAGTGACACCATCATGTTAGGGGCAGGTGGTCCTATAATCCAATAAAGACACCAGCTGTCCTTAAAGGACAAAGACTAGTGTACTAGTTGTTACATTACCTCACATACATTTTCATTCCCATAAGAAGTAGCACATCTCCTACTGTATATTTCCCAGTCTTAATATTCAATAGTTGTTTTTTTTACACTTTCACACAAACACACACTGTTAAGCCCAGTTAATCAAGGTTCTACTGTATAGTAGTAACAGATTTAAGAAAAATAATCAGCTATATACAGGGTGATTATAATTAAAGTTTTGATTCCAAAACTATACAATAAGTACTGATCAGAATGACTTGAAAATTTGCATGGGTACTCCTGAAGCAATGGACGTTTCTTTCACAAAAGAAAAAAGTGCAAAATATGCAAGTAAACGATGCTGTACTTGGCCAACAGTATAATCTATTTTGTGCAACCACATCATTTCGACACTTCCACAGCATCAGTGTGTGGATAGAACTTCTATCAAGATGCACATTGCAATACCAGCAAAGCAGCTGCTGAAGACCCATTTTGAAAGGACGCACCTTAACCCTTGCAACTTCTGGCTGTGGGGGTACCTCAAAAATGTTATAAACAGTGGTCAGATTGCAAACTTTGGTGAATTGCAATCTCCAGCACATTCCCTATATGTTAGAAGTTCCTCAGGAATATTAATGGGGGGGGGGGCACGTTTGGTTTAATAAAGCTGAACTGCAAGCACATCCACGTGCACATTATGACCATGGCATACTCCAATTCTGTTGTTGAACAAGAATTTTTGTGCTTTCAACCTCATAGCCAGAACACGTTGTGGACAACATATTTAACATTTCTTAAGTAAGTTGTAGTTATTTGTTCAATTTATTCGTTTTTTGTGATGTTTCCATGAATTATCAAATCATGAAATGCTATAATTAAGGTATCATTCTGCCATGACTGACTATGGTTTCCATTCTGCGAGCAAATTTCCCACATGTTGGATGATATCATTTGATCATTTTTGTCGCACCACGGTCATTTTCTGCACACGAGGGCTAATTAGACCGGGACCTACAATTTATTGCCGATTCCGAACGGCAGGCTTGTTTTTTTATACTCGTCGAGGGGTTGGTGCGCTAACCCCTCGATGGGGGACTCCCTGCGGTAGCAATTTTTGGTGCGGTCAAGTCGCCGTTTTTTGTTGTACCCCTGTGTCAGGAAAGTTTTCTGACAAGGACGAACTGGGTATCGAACTCGCGACACCTCTAAACATCCTTTGGTACTTTAGGTGAGCATCTTATTGGATGATGTCATTAATTTTACATTTTTAAGTATTTTTTCCCCTTTATCAAATAAAATTGAATTTTTTCAGGAATATTCATGTCAATTTTCAAGTCATTCTGACAATCATTCTTTTTTTACAGTGTTTTGAAATCAGAACCTTAGTTATAATCACCCTGTATATCGTAAATCATTGCTAATTAATCTGCATTATTTATGATTCATTAAGTACATTATATTCACCTAATATTTATTACTTTTTGCAAAATAGCTTCGTAATTAAGTATACTGAAAGTAACTGGAGAAAAACCTTTATATATTATATGATTAATAATAACATTAAAAGAATTTTCAAACACACAGTAATCCATTGAGTTAAGCAAAAAATAATTAAATTGCAAAAGTTGGTTTTTGTTAAAATGTAATAAATATTTATTGATTAATTAGCATGGGAATAGTGTTAATTATATTAATAAACATTTTATTTTAGTTAATTATTGGAAGTTTGAATGATTTTTTAGAAATTTCATTGTTTTTAATGTTAATACTATTTAAAACAAAAAAACCAGTTTAAACCAAAAAAACCTGGTTTAAACCAAAAAAACCCGGTTTTTTGGTTTTTTTCAAAAAAACCGTTTTTTTTACCAACCCTGTTATAAATTCAATACAGACTGTGGCCCGCCAAAGAGCCTAGCCTCGGGACCCTGCGGCAGGATGCGGGTGGGGGGGGGGGCATGATTTTAGCATCACTGTTCATTCACCTACGGCTATGGTCTTTTTGTGTATGCTGGTTTTTTTTTATAAAAGAACCGCTTAGAAACAGACACAAACATCAATGGTCAACACCTCGTACGACACCACTAGGAATCCTGACACTGACTTCGAGGAACTGCCGTAATAGAAAATTTTTTGTAATGTATTCGTTCAGGTTCGTGAATTACTTAAACTCAAAGATAGCATGTGTGGAAGTAGCAAAATATGAATTACAGACGAGCAGTCTTGAATTTTCGTGCAAAAAAGTCACATATCTAAAGTGTTTGTTACACAACGGATGGACCTCCATTTCATGGGTCAAACATGCATATCAGCTTCAGCCACATCTTTGGGCGATTTGACTCTTGGGGCCTTTGTGTTTGTATTTGTAATTATTTCGATGGTGTCCGAAAGGAAATGAATGTAATGCGGAAGATGTTTGTTGAATCCACACCGTAAGTACAATAATGTATTTTTTTTCATCAAAATTTTGATGATACTAAATCCTCTTATATTGACCGATTTTCATGACTTGAGTAAGGCACTTGGGCAATACTATGTATCAGAGGCGCTGACATGAAAAAAATGTTGGAGGGGGGAAGGCATAAAGTTGCTTGTCGTCCCGTATACACGAGACTCAAGCATGTACGTAGAACAGAGAGAACGTGCATTGCATTTTATTTTTAGAAATTAATTGCGGGAGGGGGGGGGGAGGGTTAGCACCACCTTAAAAATTTTATTGAGGGAGTGAGGCTCAAAGGGCCTCAACTTTTAGGTTTCGGTGCCTATGCTATCTATTAATGCTTATCAAGAGCGCTATCCGTAACCGCACTGATTATGACAACAAGGCTAAAAGAGAAATTTTGGTACTATCTCCGAAAACAATCATCGTTTCTCCTTCGAATATTGCAAAGAATATACAGATGGGGCGATACACGCTCCTTCAGCACGGATGATAGAAATTTCTTCTCACAATGGTGTCGGTTTAGTAGAAAATTTATTAAAATTTATTTTTTTTGAATTGAAATTTTTTTTACGGTAACTTATGTAGTGTTTTTCCTTGAAAGAAAACGATGCATTTTCGTACGACCTTTCAAGAGTAATTGTACTCAATTCGAAATCGACTCATTCTTAAGCATCGTAGTATATTAATAGTATGATGACCTTTTTAGCAATGTAGAACGCAAAAGACCAACGATATTCGTTAAGAATACACGGAAATAAACGGCAATGAATTTCTGGGTATTTTTAGTGAACATCGTTGGTTTTTTGCGCTCTATATTAATAGTATTACTTAAGGATATAATTATATTATCAATCATATCTCTCTGAAAGTATTTTTTATTGTATTTTTACGTTTAATTAAGCGTGGTTTCATCCGAATTTTTTTCCTTTTAATATGTTTGAGCTGAAAGGGTTGAAATTCATTGCAATCTAACGAGATTTGAGATATATTCATAAAGCAATAGAAAATATTTAGAATGATTGTCATTCAGAATTATATGTAGAAGAAACTAAAGAGGGAGAGAGTGTCAATTGTAGTCCCCCGATATTATTCATAGTCCCTTATTTTAACGATTAAATTTTGAAACGGGCACGGTAGCTCGGTTGATAAGATACTCGCCTAAAGTACCAAAGGGTGTTTAGAGTTGTTGCGAGTTCGAGGCCCGGTTTGTCCTTGTCAGAAAAACTTCCCTGACACAGAGGGACAACAAAAAACGGCGACTTGACCGCAGAAAAAAATTGCTACCGCAGGGAGTCCCCCATCGAGGGGTTAGCGCACAAACCTCTCGATGAGTATAAAAAATAAGCCTGCCGTTCGGAATCGGCGATAAATTGTAGGTCCCGGTCTAATTAGCCCTCGTGTGCAGAAAATGACCGTGGTGCGAGAAAAATTATCAAATTTTAAAACTTCGAAGGGGAAAAGTCAAAGCAGTAGATTGCCAGGTAAATTTGGTTGCCGACCCATGCTTCAGAGAGTGTGAACACGATTACGTATTTAGTGCGTTACAACAACACTAATTCCAATTGGATAGCCATGTGCTCATATTTCTAAGACGGTCACTATAAAATCGAAACCGTCGAGTAGTTTGCATCAATTCCATATTAAATAAATATATATACATAATTTCTCATTAAGCTGTGTTGCAAGTGGCTTTGTTCAAACTTGAATAATAAGGATTGGCTGAATTTTATTATCAATGAAGTTTTATGCATTCACCGGAACTTATCATCAAAACCTTATTTTGTGTTCCATGTCAAAGTAGAACACTCAACTCCAACATGCATTGGTGCGAATGATTTTGTATAAAATAAAATTTCTGGATACACGATTTCATAGGAGTACGTAACACATGTTAAATGTAGTTTAAATTGTTTCAGGAATGTGTAAGGTGCAGTTGACAATGGGGAGAGGGAGATTAAAATAATATATTTTTTTTCTATGTAACCTCTATGATCATCACGTATTCCCAAGAGATCCTTACAATCTGCAATGAAATAAATAATCTTTACTGAATGAAAAAAATAACAATTTTTGATACTTTTCAATCTCCAACAATATCAATTATCACATTTACAAGAAAAATTGACAGAAATAGCATTAAAAGACGGTTTGACGTTAAAATTTGAAGATGGCTATTAATTTTTCTTTCTGTAAAAGCAAATACCGTGCCTGGAATTTATGGGGATATACAGAGGAATCTCCCATAACAGACACTCCCTGTTTTTAGCGGACACCTCCAGTTATCAAACACTTTTTGAATTGCGTCAACGGGACTCCAGACTCCCGTTGAGACTGATTATTTTACTATCCATTAACGGACACTCCTCATTAGCGGCAAAAATTTTCGGTCCCGTGAGTCAGTGCCGTCTTAACGCATGGGCTCCTGAAGAAAAGAGGGGGCTCAGAAAAACGAGAAGTAGTTGGATTTTTTGAGAAGTTCCCAGGTAGGGCCTCAGAAAAATCACTTGACGGGGGATCCATGATGCTCTTAAGACGGCCCTACCGTGAGTGTCCGTTATTGAGAGGTTCTAATGTAGCTGAACATTTTTCATGTGCGAGACGTTTCAATGCAGTCACAAATCTTTCGACAAAAATCGAAATCACCTACAGATATTCAATTGTGAGGATTTGAGAACGCTGCTTAGTAAAACCAAGCGACAATTATCACACTTAGAAAACATCTATTAATAATAAAATTATTTTTATTAAAACTAAGTAACAATTGTAGTTTTGTGTCTGTATTTTTTAATTATTTTTAACATTAATGGGTATGTTTTGTGTGATGCAAATATTACTTTGACCACAATAAATGCAACTAAATGCATATGTTTTGTGTTATATGTATATGTTTATAATTTTATAATTCACAAATTTAATTTTTTTTGTTTTGCAATGAAGTTTACTGTAATTTTATTAATTGTAATTATTTTAGAATTTTTAACCCTTTTTATACTAGAAATGTTTCAGGAAAACATTTATGCAAAAAAATCGAAAATTCGCCACTGCATCTTTCAACTTTTTAATATGTGGGTTTTTAACATCTCTTCCAGGAGGGCGATGAGAAATTTTGTTTTTGAAAAGGGGGCGATAGGCTGAATAAGTTTGGGAAACACTGGTGTGGGGGCTTGCCAAAGAAGCACTATTTATAAATGCTACCAAAGTGACAAATGGGTCCATCAAAGAGATGCTTTCTTTTATCGCGGACGTTAGGAAAATAAAATTGAATTTTCTGCACGTTTTTGTGTAAAACAAACAGCTGTGAATTGAAATTTGTAATAGAAAATATAAAATTTTTGTGTGATAACTGTACTCCAGAAATGAATAATCGTCAAAATATAGGTGATACCAGTTTCTGCTTTCACCTTTCCTCAAGTTTCAATGTTCCATTTATGGAACATCGTGGAAAGCAAAGGAAAAAAAAAAATTTCTTCAAATTTCAAAGTTGCTCTATACATAGGCATATAAAAGGATCTCAAATTCCAAATTTCAAAACAATAAGTGACTGCTCATAGTTTGACCTCTAAACGGTTAAAAATAGATAAATAAAAAAAATTGAATTTATGGCATGAAGTGCTTAAATGAATGAAATTTTTGTTTTGTAAATTGAGTTTGTAATCTCACATGTTCGAGGGTGGGAGGGGGGAACCAAGTGCTTTAATTTAAGAAAAATATTTTTCTAATAAATAAAACTGATGTTCTCTCTCCCCCAATTGGGAACATAGGCTGTTAAAAAGTTAAGTAAAGAGCGGTTAAGCTGTTACTTTACAAGCAAAGAAGAAAAGCTAGTCAGTCAGTGTGTGAGCTTTGTCACACTAGTATACATGCTATGTATTTTATTATGAAAATAACAAAAAATATATTCAGAATTTGAATAAATAGTGTTCAAAACTCTTAAATTATTTGGAACAAACCAATGACATAATGTAAAGAATAACTGAAGACAACTCCACAAAATGTCAAACTGAAGCAAACAGCTCTGGCTGGTGGTGTTCAATAATTCTTTGTACATTTTTCATTGATATTCCTTTGAAAATAGCATCCATGACTGCCTGCATCATGAATTATTATTACAGTGAAACCTCGATATTAAGATAATCTGCGGACCAAGAACAAATCTCGTTGTAGAGGGATTATCTTTTATATCGAGAAGCAGCAGTTTAACATTAGAGTATAGATATTTCCAAACAAGACTTGAACAAATATCGTAGAGCAGGGCTGGACAAATCCCAGGTTGCTATGGCGCATGGCTATCTAAGAATTGGTATTGGTGCCAAAAATTTTCTTTTGTGTTGTTACTAAATTGCAGGCCAGCCTGCTGAGAACAGCACAAAATGTTTTGAATTTATAGCAGCTTATCTGTCAACATAAATAAGGGTCACTATGTCCTGAAAAAGTCAAAAGAAGCATTATTTTGAACTTTTTTTCTTTGAGTGAAAATTTTTGTGACACCAAGATTTTTTTTTGTGATTAGTCCAGCCCTGCTATTCCTACCTATTAATAGTAGGAATAAAATTCCTACCTATTTTGCCCCTAACTGAACGACTTAATTTATCATACAACTGCCAAGACCCATAGATTCTAGTTAAGGGAAACTGACAGAGGATTCAGGTCCTTGGGAGACTCAACGTATTTTTTGCACTATAAATTTACTACAGAAGGGCTTAGGGATCCATCGGAAGCCTATTCTGGTTATCAAGACCTTCTTTCAACAGAAATTACTCGCATTTGGGAGAAAAATGGGATAAAATGAAACAAAACTTGTGCTTAGAAAAAACAGGTTTTGAAAACTTCCAGCACCTCAGATTATCCAGAACCTCTAAGTTTGGTAACTCAAATTATCGAGACTACTGTAGTCATGATGTTTCTACAAAAATTTTTACTTCTGTGATTTTTCTGGATGTGGCTGATTTGCCAGAAATTATGATAAATTTGTGATATCTTAACACAGTGTTTCCCAAAGTGGGCAATATCGCCCATTTCTTAATGTTTGGTTATATATGAAAACAGTTCAGCACAAAAACAATGTAAATGACTTATTAATTATCTGCTAGTACCTCTATGCATGTTACCATTCACAAAAAATTTTCTGCATCTTGTTTTCTTTTTGTATATTGAATACTTTTTTCCCAGAAAACTCAATGTCAGATAGGCCTATTTTTTTTTCTCCAATGCTGTACTTATTTTTTCCGTCATTATTTTGTATTCAATTGAAACTATTTGTCTAATTTTAACGTGTTTTCATGAGTGTAACAATCTTATTCTATAAATTTCATTTCATTCAGTTCATTTATTGGTTTTTAATAAACGTTTCCATTCATTATAGTGGTTTCCTTGTCCCATTATTAAATACTTTTTTTCCAGCTATTGTATATTTATTTACTCAAGAATCAGTAAAATTTCTGAGACATTTCAACATGCCACCAACTTATGTAGGTCTATCCTTTCATTTAAATCTGTGTGTTTTTTTTATAAATTCGTGTTGGTTGATAATTAGTTGAATAAGTGAGAGTAATATAAATTTAAATCAATCAGATTTGAAGTCTACCTTATTCACCGCTATCCTCATGCAGATCGCAGGTTAAGAAATATTGCTTTTTTTAATACTATCACTATTAATCTAGTTTATTAAAAACTTTTTGGTTCATATCCCATTTTCATCTACATTTTTCCAAAATTTACTAAATTTTTATTTTAAATGCTAAGTGAGCGATTTAAACACTTTTACATTCTTCTAAAACTTGGGATGAATATTGAGATACTTGGATTAAAACATACATCTTTAATGCACTTCATTCTTTCTTATTTTGTAGGAGATGATTTTGCCATAATTCAGCAAGAAATTCTGATGATGAAAGGATGCAGGCATCCCAATATTGTTGCATATTTTGGAAGTTACCTCAGGTAAGTATTCATGATAATTATTTAGATTTCAGTTATTTAGATTTTTAATCAAATAACATAATCCTAAGAAAATAATGATTGTAATAGTAATTTAGAACTTTTTTAGCAAAAAATATATGTTTTGATATGTAACATAACAAATTTATAGAAAAAATGTTTTTCATTATTCGTTTGTTATAGACTTAGTGAATTAGTATTATTATTCAATAAATTATATCAAGTCCATATAAATTCAAATCATTTTTTTCTTGATATTTAAGGAAATTTCTGAAAATGTTAACTTTATTTTAAAATGTTTGATTTTTGCCAATAAGTGATTTTTTTGCATAAAAAATAAACATAACATTTAAAAATGTTCTGAGTACATTCAGGATAACCAAGACGGACATGAATGTTACCCAAATATACTCATGCTAAAGCTAAGTAACTGCTAAGAGGTTAATGGTATACAGGGTGCATAGCAAATGGGGAATGGCATTTTACTGGCAGACCGTTGAACCTAGAGGTATACTTCTAATTAGAAAAAGTTTCCAAATAATTGTAGTAATCAGATATGCCATTCCTGTTTCGAGGGGTTGTACAGTTATTAAAATAAAAAGATCAATTTTTTATACAGTCCCTGTGTGCCTCAAAACCCAATTAGAAAGGTGTTACCCTGTCTTTCCTGATGCCAACAAAAAAAAAGCACAGTTTTAAGTACAATATTCCCTAAGATATTTAAATTTGAAAAACTGAGGAAAGTTGGGGGAAAAACAGCCCAAAAAAAATGTTTTACCTGCACTTAACACTGTTTTTTCCTAAATATCCTCTATTTTTTGAATTTGAATTCTTGTATATAATTGCAGTTAGAAACATGGAATTGTTTTAGTCAGGAGAGACAGGGTAACAACTTTTGAATTTGATTTTTGGGCACACAGGAACAGTATAAAAAGTAGTTTTTTTTTACTTCAATAACTACACAACCCCTTGCAACATCAATGACATCTGAATACAATATTCAATATACATTATTTGGATACTTTTTCTAATTGAAAGTATGCCGCTATGACCAACAGTTTGCCATTAAAATGCCATACGCCCTGTCACCTATGCACTCTATATATATATATACACATACAATATACAAATTCAAGGGCCACACAGGCAAATTTCCCAACAAGGTGGCTGAAAAAAATTTCCTCATAAAAAATGTGTATGTCAAATATAACCAAAATACCCAGTATAAAAGCATATATCACTAAAAAAAATTAATATGTAATACACTGCTCATAGAAAAGATTATGGTTGTCTTGACTAAGTATGGACAGATTTTTGATTTATCCCTGATGTTCTTGGCCCAAATTCGAACCCATGGATTTTGGCGGTAACTTTCATATGAAAGACTAGCATCTTAGCACTGCACAATACCAGTGTCCCCTCATCGAAGCAGTTGATTGACAGTGTATTAATAACTCATGGTACATCCTATCCATCCCAATGAAAATTTTGAACACTTCTATCATATCCCCACCAACATCTCCATGCCTCCAATGTAAACATTCAAGAAATCAAATCTTTCTTCATAGCTCAAGCCTTGTTGCAAACAAGAGCACGCATAGCTCTTCTCTGCACCCCTCAGCCAAGTCAGTGTCCCTCTGTAGTAGGTACGGTCTCCAAAACCGTACAGCACTCCAGTGCGGAACAAACTAAGCCTTGGAAAGTGGAAGAATAACTTTAGGAGAACGCAAAAAAAAACTTTTTGAAAATGAAACCAAGCATTCTACTTGCTTTTTTGACCAATGCTATACAATGTTCAGAAAACCTAAGCAATTGTATATCATCATCATCTTCAATCCACTGCTGGATGAAGGTCTCAAAATTTTTCCATTCTGCTGTGTCTGATGATTTAGCCATCCAGTTGACTCCAGCCACTTTCCTGATCTCATCAATCCATCTTGCTTGGGGATGCCTTCTCTGATGTTTAACACCAGGGGAGTACCAATCTAGAATACTTGTGGTCCATCTGTTGTCCTGTCTTCTTGCAATATGTCCAGCCCATTTCAAACATTTAATTCTTTCCATGATATCATATACCTTTGTGTGGTTCCTTATCCAAGTGATTCGTTTTCTATCTCTCCTTGTGATGTCTAGCATACATCTTTCCATGCTCCTTTGTGTTGTCTGTAGCCTTGTATCGTCTTGCTTGTGAGTGTCCATGTTTCAGCTCCATACGTCAGTGCTGGTAGCACACACTGGTTAAAAACTTTTCTTTTCAGGCATAATGGCATGTGACTCTTCAGAATTACAGTTTTTGCCAAAAGTGCTCCAACCAATCCTTGATCCTTCTGTTTATTTCATTAATTATTCCGTTGTCCATGGTCATTTCTTGTCCCAGGTATACATAGCTTTCTACTTCTTCTATCTCTGTGTTGTTGAGCAAGATTGTCCTCTTCAACGCAAAGGGGTTGAACATAACTTTAGTCTTTTGCAGATTCATTTTTAAGCCCACCTGAATACTTGCCTTCACCAGTTCTTGTATCATTTCTTCTAGTTCGTCTGGATTTTTGCTGATAACAACAATGTCGTCTGCAAAATGCAAATGGTTGAGAAATTCTCAATTTATTTAAATTCCCTTTTTATCCCAATCCAGTTTTCTGAATACTACTTCTTAAAACAGTGGTAAAGAGTTTTGGTGAGATAGTACATAGGAGTATCTGACTCCTTTTCCGAGTTTAATCCTTGCTTCTCCTTTATCCAAACAAATCATTGCAGTTGCTTTGTCATAGATTTTTTTGATGATATTGATGTAAGTCTTCTCTACCCCAATTATATCTAGAGCTTTAACAGCAGCAGATGTGAAGACAGAATCAAATGCTTTCTCAAAATCAATAAAGGCCATAGACAATGGTAATTCGTATTCCTTGTGTTTTTCTATAAGTTCCCTGATTGTTTGGATGTGATCCATTGTACTGAATCCACTTCGAAATCCTGCCTGTTCTTTTGGTTGAGCTTCGTCCATTTTGGATTCGAGCCTATATGTCAGCACTTTGGTGAAGATTTTATAAATTACTGATAGTAGACTTATTGGTCGATAGTTCTTGATAACCTCCTTTTCACCCTTTTTGTAAAGAAGAACCATCATTGCATTATTCCAATCTTCAGGCACACATCCGATTTAAGACAATTTGTGAACAAAGCAGCTAGCATACTGGCAAATTCTTCTCCTGCTTCTTTAATAATGTCTATCGAAATCACATCTTCACCTGGGTATTTCCCTTTTTTCATACATCTTATAGCCTTATAGACTCCCTCTTTCAGCACAGGTACTACTTGTACGAATTCGGCTCCATTTTCTTTTCTTCCCGCTCTTTTTCCTTTGTTCCGACCCTGTTCTTCATGTTTGTATAGAGTATTATAAAATTCCTCAACAATACTAATGATTTCATTTCCATCTTTTATGATGGTTCCATCTTTCCTTTTTAGTGCAAAAATTTCCTTTCTCCCAACAGTTTTTGTTTTGCTGATTTTAAGCTACTATTATCTTCTAATGCTTTCTTTACAATATCGCAATTACACTTCCTGACATCTTCTGTAATCGACTTTCGTACTGTCTTGCAAAGCTCTGCATATTCCAGTTTTGATTTAGGGTCATTCTTCTTAATCTGAAATTCTCTCCGATCTTTCATAACTTTCTTTGTTTCTTCTTCACTGGTTTGATTTTCTCCAGCGACTTCTTTTGCTGCTACTTTTAAGGTAGTGGTTAAAGTGACATCTTGAGTGGTTATGACATCTTGATCTTCCTCAGTGGTGCTATATAGCAAATCAAATCTGTTCTTCAGCTCTAACTGAAGTTGATATTGATGTTCTTGAAGCTTTATCATATTTCGATGCCAGTTTTTCTATTTTTGATAAGTTCCGCTCTTTCTATTCTAGTGTTAAGCCTTATTCTACATCTAACCAGTCTATGATCACTTACTGTATTGAATTTGTTGAGAACACTGCAGTCTTGGTTCATATGCTTCTTATTAGATAGGATATAGTCAATCTCACTAGTTGTTCCAGTTGGGCTTCTCCAGGTCCACTTTCTTTGGGGTTTTTTCTTAAAAAATTAATTCATGATGCATAACTGTTCGCTCTCTGTAAATTCGACGAGTCGGTTTCCTCTGTCGTTTCGTACACTGTAACCATAACTTCCAACCGAGCTTTCACCATTTTTTCTCTCTCCAATTCTCCCACCCATTACTATTTTGATATGATGGTTTCCTTTACTATGCAGCTCGTCTAATTCTTCATAAAAGCCTTCTACTTCTTCCTCAGAATAGCTTGTTGGTGCATAGACTTGTATAATCTGTATCCGGTATATGCTTGATATTTGCATGACCAGCTTTCCAACTCTATCAGATGTACTATCTAACTAAACAATGTGATTTTTCTACTTTTTATGAATGAGAAATCCTACTCCACTGATTCTTCCATTATCTGTTCCTTTGTAGTAAAATACATGTCCACTGGCAAGTTCGATTTTTTCCTCTCCTTTTCTTCTTATTTCACAGATGCTTAAGGTGTCCCAATTTATTCGTTTCAGTTCTTCCAACTCCTGCAAACGATTTTCTGAAGAAAGAGATCATCCGTTATACGTGGCCAAGGTCATTATCTTATGGCAGCCTGATCCAACCCAGAGAGTCTTAGCACCCTCTGTCTTCATGTCTTGCTGGTTGCTGCCGTAACCAGGGACACTCAGACTGCTGCGGACTGAGGGCCTTAGTTTATTGATAGAGTTCATATTTCTTTTAAGAGGGTTTTTGGCCATAGTCTTCCACGCTTTCCACTGCACGTTGGAGGAAACCCATCCGCGTCCGTTCACCACATGTTAAACATGGCTATTTACAGGGTGCACCACCAGAAGGTGCGGATTGAACTTTATGCCTCTACTGATGTCGATTCCTTCAAGTCCTCATAATGAAGCAATTAAAGGGTCTTCTTCTAGTTAGCAAGTAAAGACTATTCAACAGCCCAACAATTGTATGTGTATATATAGCGCTTGAAAAGAAATATGATAAACATATTGGGGTAAATCAAGAAGCTGTCCATTCTTGGATAAGAAAACCATAATTTTTTTTATAGGCAGTGTATTATACAGGGTGATCCAAAAGTCACGCAACCTGTTATAAAAAAATTAATTTCTCAAATTCTACTGATTGTAAATATAAAGTTTTTTCATAGACAGCAGCACTACACTGTTCAAGATGGAAAGTCTGGAAAGTCTTTTTTTTTTTTTCATTTTCCATGCTCACTGATACTCTCAGTGTCTCCTTTTTTTGTTGCATGATCAAGATGGTTTTTTGCCAGAAGCAAAGAATTTTTATGATTGACCAATATTTTTCAACTCATTCGTTTGAAGCCATTATTGAGGCGTTCAAATGGGAATTCAAAAATGTTTCTGTGCCCATTAAGACAACATTCTTCCGATTGGTGTTCCATTTTCGAGAAACTGGAAATGTTGAAGACCGCAGATGCAGTGGCTGCCTATCTCTACTGAGCCAGCATGGAATGTGTGATCTAAAGGAAAAAAACTAAAAAAACTCTGAAGAAATTTAAGTTTAACCCTGTCGTGTTAGGGTTGTTCCGGAGATGAAAGCTTCAGATCAGATCAAATGTCAGAATTTGGTGCACCGAAAATCTGTATGTCTATCATGAAAAGTCTCTGCATTCGTGGTTTTAACGTACTGTCCAAAACCCTCCTGTCCAAAACTGTCCTAAACCTCCTATTTATAACTATAAGTGAAAAACTTTACAATTTGATAAAGAGGTAACTTCTATAATCAATTAAACTTTATATTATATAAATTATATTATATTATTAATTACATTAAATATAATAAAATTTTGAAATTCAAAATAGTATATGCAAAGGGTTGGAAACATAAAGAGTGTAAATTATTTTTCATTTTATAAATTTTTTGTCACTTTCTGAATGTTGTTTTTTTATTTGAAAACAATACAGGGTGTTTCAAAAAGTTAGACCAAATATTAGAGAGGTAGTAAAATACCCATTTCAGTACAAGAATATTAATTAAGAGCCATGATTTTTTGCTGTGAGGTCAGAAATTAAACTGGCTAGAGGTGTTCAACAAGCACCCATTTTCAGGGCTCCCACTCTTCCTACTTTTCAGTAAAATGTCCTACTTGCTCGGGTTTGTCCTACTTTTTACCAAATTCTATTAACAAAATTTATGTAATTGAGTTTAATTGAGCAGGAAATCCTTGATATATTGCCAAATATTACAAATGTTGGAGATTACAATTAATGATTCTGCCAAAGCAGAAATTGTATCGCTTTAAAGATTATTTGGGGACGGGGTTTATGTGGACCATTTGATTTATTAGTTTTTCATTTGCTTAGTTTGAGGGTTCAATAAGTATAGTAGTCATTAAAAACTTCTGCTGGTTGAAAAAAAAATTTTTTTATTTATTACTCTTCATGGTCTTGGACAGTAACTAGCATTCATCATTCAAGATTTTGGTTCAAATAGGTGAAACAACAGTTTGCATTACAAAGCAGTTACATAGGATACATAGTTGCATATGGATACATAGGCCTATTCTAAGTTTGGTGATTCTGATGCTACCCAATAGCATTCAGTTGTCTTCTGTATTTTTAAGGCATGAATAGGCATAAACAATATTTACCAGAGTTGGCAAGATTTTGACTAATACGGTAAAATATAAAATCGTACTGTCCAAAACCCTCCTGTCCAAAACTGTCCTAATCTGTCCAAAACCTCATATTTATAACTAAGTGAAAAACTTTGCAATTTGATGAAGAGGTAACTTTTATAATCAAATAATAAACTTTATATTATATAAATTATATTATAATATTAAAATTACATTAAATATAAAATTTTGAAATTCAAAACAGTATGTGCAAAGGGTTATATGACTGATATCAGGTTATTAAACAATTGAAACTGAACTGTCTTGAGGTTAGATATTAGATTTATGAAAACATGAAAGATACAAGAATGGGATAAAAAGTTGTTGCATGGAAATCAGAAAAAACAATAGATATGACTACAGAATGAAATTAAACTTACGTAATAATCGAGCACTAATAATCAAGCGTAGCTGCACCTTTTAACATTCGATACAACACATAACTAATTTAGCTGCCCTATCTGTGCCAAAATGATTTCTAAGATAACAATTTGAAAATATTCTTTCAATTGATGCATAACTTGGGCGACATGAAAATAAAAAAAACAATGTGTTAAAGACAGTCTTTTGATAAGCCTTCTTCCAGTGTTTTTCATATTGAATGATAGAATTGTAATTGTATGAATTGTACAATTGTATTGATAGTATTGAATGATATAATTGTAAATATGGCTTGAATTTATTCGGTAAAATATTAGCTCCTAGCCTCATAACCACAGGAATTTAAATTTAACAAAAACTTTGGGTCTTGAAGTCTTTTATCATCATATAGGCGTAATCAGTGTTTGTGAAATTGTGTTTTGTTAGTCATGAGTAGGTGCTACATAGTGGCCTCATTTTCTTCAGATATATTTTCCTTTATTTATAATTAGTTTTTAAAAATTGAGGATGTAAAATAGAAAGATCTATTTAAAATTAAAAAAAAAAGTTTGAAAAGTCAAAACAGAACAATTTGCATCAAATAAATACTACAATATTGATATATATTCACATCATTATATTGCTATCTAATAAAAAATAATATTTATGTTGAGTTTCACAATAATGCAATGATTATAACTGTGACTATGCATATTTGGTACCTTCAATATAATATATTTTTTAAAGAAAAGTGTTTGGAGAGATTTGGCAGGGTTTTGGACAATCACTGTACTAAATACAGTACCTGCTTCATAATCATACATGAAAAATAAGATGTGGAGTAATAACATTTATGACAAACTAAAAAACTGAAAACAGTGTTTATATTTAAACAGTTATATACGTGATATTAATTTACGATCAGATTTCCAACTTAAAACCATAAATTTGGTGAAAGTTTACTTAGGAAAAAAAACAAATGACCACCTTTTTGAAATATTTTTGATTTAGTTTTATTTTCTGCTAGTATTTTTTGTAATATGTTAGTATCATGAAAAAAAACAAAAAATCCAAAAGGTTTCCACATAACATTTTGAAACTTGGAGGTTTTAGACAGTTTCAGACACTTTTGGACAGTTTATCCCGCGTGCCCTGTCCAAAACCCCAACCCTGCTCTGAGACAATGGATTACTGCACACATTTTTTGATGGTCGCCTTATTTCAAAAAGATTGTGGCCACCAAAAGCACCAGACCCTGAAAAAATCCCCTGATTTTTTCTTGTGAGAACACCTGAAGACAAATGCACAAGAATAATCCCCATTTCATTGATTAACTAAAAAAACCATTCAGTCGAAGATTGAAAAAGTGAATGCTCTGAGACGAGAGAGTGGCCAGAATCCTGGCAAAAATAATGCACTTGCATTCACGCAAAAGGCTCACAATTTGGTACACATTATAACATTTTGAAACAAACTTTATTTTTGTATCCACAAAAGTCTTATTTGAACTATATAGTTTTTTTATTTATTTCTCTTGATAGAATTTTAAAAATAAAATGTATTAGAACGGATTGCGTGACTTTTGGATCTCTTTGTATTTTGTCATGTATGTATAGTTTTTAGTTTATATAATTGCACTTTTAATTGGGTTGCTGTATTTTAGAAATATATGACATCCGTATTTGTTTTATGTGCATCTTTTTCAGCTACTTCATTGGTCAGTTTGCCTGTTGTGGCCTTAGATTTGTATATACAGGGTGGTAACTATCGACCGCCCAATGATTAGGCACGTGATTTCTTGTGCAAAACTGATATGGAAAAGTGTTTTCAGTTTTTGGTGTGACTCATAATTAATGAGTTATAAACGCTTTAAAAATTAATGACGGCACTTCAAAATCCTGCCAAACTCACCAAACGTTTAACTTGGCATTATTTTAAATTGAACAATGATATAACCCTAAGAAATCGAAAAAGTAAACCAGTTTCTTTCCCCTCTTTTGTTGTGTGTGTGCACTTTCAAATTTTTAGGCGGTTGTTAATTATGATTTTCTAAGGTTGCAGAGTTTTTGAGTTCATCTGTAAATTTAAAAAAAACTACTGCCGCCCCAAAAATTCTACAATTTTTCTCAAATGTGTCACTCACCATGTGTTAATAAAGTGAAAATCAGATTTAGAAGTTAACCCAAGTATTTTTTAAAATAAATATTGAATTCTCAAAATTTTGAAATTTATACATTTTTCAAACTTTAAAATTCATAACATTTTAACAGATGATCAGATATGGAAGTTCAAGGTTCATCTCACGAAAACATGTTGCATAAATATTTCTACAAAATTTCAGAATTTTTGGTTAGGAGGTTTTTTTCATATCTTAAACAGATAAGCTCAAAAACTGCAATTTGTGAAAATCACGTTAAAAGCGTTTTTATCTTGCTCACGTTTACACTATAATTCATTAATTTTTATTTCTTATTTTTTTAATTTTATTTTGAAGAAAAAAAATTAACACAATGACAAAATCTTTGCATTTGATTTTCACAATCGAATGAAATATTTTTTAAAGTGGTTTGAAAAATTGACTTCAGGGATCATGACACCCCTTAAACAAATAAAGTATCTCCAACAATTTTGAGATGAGATTTTTTTTTTTCCAGTTCCGATTCAGAAGTTTTGGAAGGCTTACATGTTGCATCACAGCTTTTGATTGTAATTCTGTAGCACAATTAACTGAGTAACACAACAAGCATAATGAATAAAATCGATCACAGTTATAAATTGTCACAATGTAGTCTAACAATTATAGTTTAAAATTTTTATGGCATCTCATCTATGTTATGAATGTGTTTATGAAACAGTAGCCCCCTATTAAAAACCATATTTATTACAACAGACAGTAAAGACATGGCTTTAATTTTAAAAAATTGAGAGTATGATTTTTTCCAAAAAAAATTAAACAAAATACACACATATAAGAGCAAAGGGGGAGGCAAAATTAGTAATGCCTATGGTGGCGACATCCTGAAGTCTGTCCCTGTTAAGAGGAGGCCTGGGGTCAAACTTGGCTTCTAATGGAATTGAATATTTCAGCTAATTTTCAAGAAGTGGCAACCCGCAGCTGGCGAAAAAAATTACTTTCGTTCGGTGTTTGGCACGTAAATGGCCGCTAGAAAAATGACGTGTCACAAAAATTCAAAGCATCATAACTCATTAAATATTCATCAGATCCTAAAATGGAAAACACTTTTCCATATTAGTTTTTCACAAGGAATCATGTGTGTAAAAAATTGTTGGGCAGTCGATAGTTATCACCCTGTATATTAATTATAATCACAATTTTTTTCTTGCAGAAGAGATAAGTTATGGATTTGCATGGAATATTGTGGAGGGGGCTCTTTGCAAGATATTTATCATTGTAAGTCATTTTTCCTGTAGTTTCATAGATTGTTTTTTTTTAATTCAAATATTATGATATCGCATCAATTTGAATACATGTCATAAGTAAATGAAAGTATAGGGAAAATGTGTCATTCAATGTAACCAGCTCATTGGTGCAAGTGCAGCATTCCTTTTCAAAATAAAATTCACATTTTACACCTGAAATATCTATCAGGGTTCCTGGTTGCTAACTGATTTTCTTTCAGCGTTAGGGGCCATTCAAGTACACTGCTCAAAACAATTAGGTGAGCAAGCAAAAAAGTGAAGAAAACCGTGCGAGACAGCCACGTATTGGCATACAATGGATAGTACACGCGTATCAATGCGCAATACAGAAAAAAGACGTAAAAAAATTTGGAATTAAGCTTTAATTCTTTGAAAATATGGAAAAAACATGAAAAGATGATTTAGGGCAACAATTTGGTTACATGTAAACGATAAAAAAAAGTACTGTTTAGACATGAGGCATGAGTTTTAATAGGGCGTGTGGTCTCCTCGAACAGCTAAGACTGCTGCACACCTGTTTGCCATGGATGCGATGAGGTTATCGATCAGACTTTGGGGAATACTGTTCCACTCCTCAAGAAGTGCAATCTGCAAGTCTCGGACAGTAACAGGCGGCCTTGGTCGCGCAGCAATGCGTCGTCCGAGCATGTTGATTCAGGTCAGGAGAGCACGCTGGCCATTCCATAGGCTGTATTGTTTCAGCTTCAAGCATGTTCTTGCAACGTCCCTTATGGGAGTTACTTGCCCGGTTCGAAATATCCAGCAATAAAGTGGCAAACGACAAGTGGAAAATGATTAGAAACAAACTTTCGCATGAAATATTATTATTTATTCAATTATATGGGTTAGTTAATTTTAACAATGGATTAGTATATCTTGGAGCCCTCTATTTGACGTTAGCAGTAAAGATACTGGCTCACCAATTGATGATCAACAACAGTCAACCTGTGCAGCGATCGGACATCCGATGTTGTTAGCTTTTCCGTAAATACCAGAGCAGTTTTCTCAGTTGAGAACCGGAACACCTTGATCAGTTCCTGGGGGCCTCTCGGTTGAGGGCCGGACCACCTTGCTCAGCTCCGGGGGGCCTCTTGGTTGAGGGCCGAACCACCTTGATCAGCTCCAGGGGGCCTCTCGGTTGAGGGCCGAACCACCTTGATCAGCTCCGGGGGCCTCTCGGTTGAGGGCCGAACCACCTTGATCAGCTCCGGGGGCCTCTCGGTTGAGGGCCGGACCACCTCGATCAGCAATGAAGAACTTTGACTGTGAAGATTGTTTTATATTTTGATTCCGGACCTGCCGGAAAACGGATTCAAATAATGTAGATTATTGCATTTTAACAATTCAGCCTAAGGCCAATAGATACGGTAGTAAGACGGTGAACCGTCCTACTAGAGGGCTTCAGTTGAACAGAACAAGATTAGACGAACGCAATGTGAGAGACAAAGAGGGAGGAATTTATACTCCCCTTTTACAAGAAGTTTGGGACCACATGTCCTCGCATGGCCTTTTCGCCTCAACAAAATTATCGAATTTGCATATTCATGCGTCACTATTATAAACATTACAATTTAATTACATTGGAATCTGGCAACATGACATAATCCGGAGAGCTGATCAGACTCTCCCGATTATGTAAACATTACTAACATAACAATATGAAATGAATTGTTCCGACGGAGGTCTGCAGCCCCCCGCCGAAAATAAGTGAGTACAACACTATTTTCGTATCCGCACAACGAGACTTGCAACAACTCCCCCGGGAAGTTCTTCGATAAAAATAATTTAAACTGGGCTAAGCCTCGCCCAACTATACATATATTGGATCAAACCCCTCCACGAAAATAGCGGCATCGTCGTCATGAGGGGAATTAATTTATGTGGGACATCAGTAGCCCGACCTCTGGCCCGTTCTCGTTCGACAGCCGAAAGACCCCACCCGCCGACTGCCGAACTAATCGAACACTCTGGCCCTTACCGGTTCGCCAGTGGGTCCTCGGGTGGTTTCCGGTAACTGAGAGGTCCCTGGGGTCTAAAATAAGAAGGAATTTCCCACATAACGACAAGACCACCATTAACGTAGAGGGATCGGATCCCGATACGTTACATTCCCCCTCACCACGGAAGAATTTTTCCCAAAAAAAAAAAAATTCTATAGGTTAAAAAAAGTTAATTTACAGAAATACTTGCAAAAACTATGTTAACATATCACCTGGTATATTAAACTTCCCACTAAAGGAAAAGTTATCGACAGCCAAATCAGTATCCCGATTTTGTAAGTATCGCGAAATTTCAACACTGCTTCTGAATTTTGTCCCTTCGGGAGAGTAATAATAGACGTCAATACGAGGTTCTTTTTTCCTCTTAACGAGAACCCTTTGCCACCCTCTCTGAATCGGAACCAAAAACTTAGAGTAACCTACGGAAGATTTAATGAAATTCGTTTTCACCATCTTAGGAGTGGTGTCCTCCTCGGGATTTTGCCGGTTAAAGGACGTACTAGAGTTAGTGCAATTAGCACTATTTAAGGGCGTTTGTGAAACATGATGTCGACTCGGATTACTGGAAGTGTGTTGTACAAGGACCTCTCTACTCTCAGGTGACTGCGGGACAGGCTCAAGAACGATTTGGTCACTACTAACGAATTTTTTCAAGTCACAAGCATTGACTTTATAGACATTATCATTGGATAAATCCACTATCAGGTAGACAATAGGTGAAATTTTTTCCAGGACTCTACACGGGCCGTCCCATCGTGGTTTCAACTTCGCCATAACATTGCCTTGCGCACTAGAACGGAAATGCGTTCTCCTTAATACCAAATCATCCTGATTAAAGGTGTGCAATAATCTTTTTTTGTCATAATATCTTTTTTGTCTCCTTTGTTGTTTTTTGACATTTTCCTTAACTTGCTTAAGTAAGTTTTCGGGCAAACTCACCCTTTCCCAAACCGGTATGTCCATAGCCCAGTCAAATGGTAAAACTAATTCTCTACCAAGAAACAATTTAGCTGGCGACTGACCCGTAGTTTCCGAGGGAACCGACCTAATAGCAAGACCAAAAAAGGTTAAATTTTTGTCCCAGTCTTTATGTTTATCACCAACATAACAGGAGATCATCTGTTTAATTGTCTTATTAAATCTCTCGGTAAGGTTTGATTGAGGATGATAGGGGGTTGTGAACCTTTGCTTGACCTGGAGAACTTTACAAGTTTCCCTCATAAGGTTTGATATAAAACAAGAACCATTATCGGAAACTAATCTTTTTGGAAAGCCATATCTCATACAGTACTCATGAACAAACTTTTTAGCAACTGCACTTGTCGTAATTCGTCTTAGTGGAAATAACTCTACCCACTTTGTGAAATAATCGACGACGACTAACAGATGCACGTTCCCTCTGGAAGAAACGGGAAAGGGACCCATGGTGTCAATCCCAACCATTTCTCCTGGATGATCAACAGAGGTTGACACCATGCCTCCCCATCGCCTCGTATTGTCGAATTTGCATGTTTGGCATTTTTTACAGGACAGGACAAATTTTTTTATATCTTTACGCATACCGGGCCAGAACGCGCGTTGTCGGCATCGCTGAAGAGTTTTATTGACTCCCATGTGACCTGAAATGGGATGCATGTGCATTTCAGTCAAAAATTTCTCTCTACATGGTGGAGGAATTACTAGCAATTTTTTATTCCTGAATCTAAAAAACAATTTTTGATTTTCGAAAAGGTAATACTTTTCAATTTTTTCATCAATTTTTTGTCTTCCGACAGATTTATCATTAAAATACTGTATAATATCTTGGTAATTTTTTTTCTGTTGAACAATTAACTCAGGTAAATCCAAAAACGAGAACAAATATAATTTATTATCAATTTTTTCCTCGAAATCAGTTTCAGTGGTGACAACAGCGGGCATTCTGGACAGGGCATCAGGGGCCTGCATGGTCGAACCTTTTCTATATTCAAACTTTAAAGGATATTCCTGTAGTAATTGAGCCCATCGGCTTAACCTCCCCTTCAATTGTTTAGCCTCAAAATACCAGGCGACTGCCCTGTGATCCGTTACTATAGTAACAGGTTCTCCTGAAAACCAGGCTCGAAATTTATTACACGCCCATATAACAGAGAGTCCCTCCTGTTCTGTTACCGAATAATTTTTTTCTGCTGAATTCAAGGTACGACTGGCATAGGCTAACGGCTTTTCCCCGTCAGGCTCAACTTGCTGCAAAATGGCTCCAAGCCCAATTCCTGAGGCATCTGTGTAAATTTTTAAGGCACAATCTTTTTTTCTTGTGGTTAGAACGGGAGCACAAGACAAGAGATGTTTCAATTTTTCGAACGCCTGTTGGTGTATTTTGTCCCATTTGAACCTTTGCCCTTTTTTTGTCAGGCCGTAAAGGGGGTTAGCGACATCACCAAAATGGGGAACAAATTGCCGGTACCACCCGCAGAATTCCAGAAAACGTTGCACCTGTTTTACTGTTTTAGGCCTAGAAAAACTCAAAATGGCGTCGGTTTGGTCCTGTTTTACGTGCCATCCTTCTTTGGTCAAACAGAGACCTAGATATTCCAAATTTTTTTTATAGAGATTACATTTGTCTGGCTTAAGAGTTAAGCCTGCTTTTTCCAAACACGAAAATACTGTTTTCAAGTTTTGTAAATGTTCCTCAAAATTCGAACTGTAAACGACAATGTCATCCAAATAAAAATCGGCACACTTACCGACTAAGTGGCCCAGGATTGTAGTCATCATGCGTTGGAACGTGGCCGGGGCATTGTTGAGTCCAAAGGGCATTACCTTAAATCGGTACATTCCAGAATCGGTTATGAATGCCGTTTTGTCCCGATCCTCTAGCCGCACTGGAACTTGCCAATACCCTGAGGCCAGATCGAACGTAGAGACGAATCGTGCGTCACCCACTCGTTGTAGAATTTGATCGATGAAAGGCAAAGGGTACCGATCGGGTGCCGTAATTTTATTCACCTTTTTATAGTCGACGACAAATCGCCAATCACCAGTTTTCTTTTTGATTAAAAAACACGGGGAAGCCCAGTTTGTGGAGGCAGGCTCAATGACGTCATCACAGAGCATCTGTTGCACCTGCTCTTCTACTAATTGTTTTTTCCATCGCGGAAGAGAAAAAGGGGATCGAAAAACCGGTTTTCCGTCAGTCACGATCTTATGCTCAGCAACGTGAGTTCTACCGGGAGTGTTTCTGAACAAATTCGGAAATTGTTTTAACAATTCAAACAACCTTTTTTTCTGATCGGAATCAAATTCCGATTTACTTACTAAATTTTGCATTTTTACCTGATCGACATCTCCTTTATACGACAACAATCCTCCTTTAAGTTCAAAGTTTTTGAAGTCAACTATAATTTCAGTTTTACTCAAAATATCACTGCCGATCAAGATCCCAAATGGGACCCTGGCGAGCACTATCAGATCTGTGTGCACGACACTGTTTCGTATCTCCACTTGGGCCCGAAGAATCCCCACAGGCTGACAGTACTCACCGGATGCCAACTGAAATCTATCACCGTGATAGGGTCTAACTTGATTAGTGGGTGAACCAACCTGCCGAGCCAGATCGAAACTGATCGCTGAACAATCGGCACCGGTATCAATTTTTGCTGTCAAAATCTTGTTAACTCTCACAACTGGATTAAGAAAACTAAATTTTTTACTAGGGGTCTTTTTACCCATGGATACACTACCCCTTCTCATGTATCCCAGGTCTAGTTTCCCTGATTCCCATTTGATTTACAATTTTTTACAATATGGCCGATTTGACCACAACCAAAACAGGTAACTTGTCGAAAAAATTTATTTGTCCTAAAAGGCCGTCTTGAAGGTTGTACTACATTTTGTGTAGGTCCCACACAATTTTTTCTAACTTCAGGTTGAAATTTCTCAACACAATTTTCACAAGATTCAAAATTTTTACGAGATTCAATTTGAACATTTTCACGCGTTGCAAGAAATTGATCTAACATTACAAATAATTGTTGCAAAGAATTAGGCTTCCTAACTTCCAAAAATGTTCTCACATTATAGGGTAATTGTGACATTATAAGTTCAATTTTGTCCGACTCCGGAACGGTTAAATCGAACGACTGAAAAAGATCTAACTTATGTAATACGAAATCAAGGTACGAGCCCGTCGAAAACTTTTCAGAGAATAAAGCACGAGCTAATTCAACCCTGGTATGATACCTTGAAAAGGTTTGTAATAACAAGCCCTTGAAACTTTCCCACGATTTATGGGGGCCCCATTTTTCCCATTCGTGCCTGCCTATCGTTTGCCACCAGGCCTGAGCACGACCTTCAAACGTGCTTACAACTAACTCTATCTTATTAGGAACACTGTAAAGATTAAAATACGATTCACATTTTAATAAAAAGCTTCTAACGTCTTCTCCACTACCTGAAAATATAAGACTACCAACACTGCGTTGGGTCAATGGAACCAAAGCATTTGCGGGATTTAAAGGTAATGCCGGGGGAAGTATTACATGCGTCTCGCTATAAGGATTTGACATTGTTGGATAAGTAAAGTTCATTTGTGAACCATTATTCGATTGTGAACCACTTGGTTCCGGTTCAATTTGTACACGAACATCATCACCTAAATTTCTAGGCGTACTATGATTATTAGAATTCATCTCTAAAATCAATGTTAAATATCAAAAAAAAATTTTTTTTAGCGAAAGTACTTTCCACCCGCGGTTTGCCACACTTACTGAGAACCGGTCGAGTCCCCAAAATTGCAACGTCCCTTATGGGAGTTACTTGCCCGGTTCGAAATATCCAGCAATAAAGTGGCAAACGACAAGTGGAAAATGATTAGAAACAAACTTTCGCATGAAATATTATTATTTATTCAATTATATGGGTTAGTTAATTTTAACAATGGATTAGTATATCTTGGAGCCCTCTATTTGACGTTAGCAGTAAAGATACTGGCTCACCAATTGATGATCAACAACAGTCAACCTGTGCAGCGATCGGACATCCGATGTTGTTAGCTTTTCCGTAAATACCAGAGCAGTTTTCTCAGTTGAGAACCGGAACACCTTGATCAGTTCCTGGGGGCCTCTCGGTTGAGGGCCGGACCACCTTGCTCAGCTCCGGGGGGCCTCTTGGTTGAGGGCCGAACCACCTTGATCAGCTCCAGGGGGCCTCTCGGTTGAGGGCCGAACCACCTTGATCAGCTCCGGGGGCCTCTCGGTTGAGGGCCGAACCACCTTGATCAGCTCCGGGGGCCTCTCGGTTGAGGGCCGGACCACCTCGATCAGCAATGAAGAACTTTGACTGTGAAGATTGTTTTATATTTTGATTCCGGACCTGCCGGAAAACGGATTCAAATAATGTAGATTATTGCATTTTAACAATTCAGCCTAAGGCCAATAGATACGGTAGTAAGACGGTGAACCGTCCTACTAGAGGGCTTCAGTTGAACAGAACAAGATTAGACGAACGCAATGTGAGAGACAAAGAGGGAGGAATTTATACTCCCCTTTTACAAGAAGTTTGGGACCACATGTCCTCGCATGGCCTTTTCGCCTCAACAAAATTATCGAATTTGCATATTCATGCGTCACTATTATAAACATTACAATTTAATTACATTGGAATCTGGCAACATGACATAATCCGGAGAGCTGATCAGACTCTCCCGATTATGTAAACATTACTAACATAACAATATGAAATGAATTGTTCCGACGGAGGTCTGCAGCCCCCCGCCGAAAATAAGTGAGTACAACACTATTTTCGTATCCGCACAACGAGACTTGCAACAACTCCCCCGGGAAGTTCTTCGATAAAAATAATTTAAACTGGGCTAAGCCTCGCCCAACTATACATATATTGGATCAAACCCCTCCACGAAAATAGCGGCATCGTCGTCATGAGGGGAATTAATTTATGTGGGACATCAGTAGCCCGACCTCTGGCCCGTTCTCGTTCGACAGCCGAAAGACCCCACCCGCCGACTGCCGAACTAATCGAACACTCTGGCCCTTACCGGTTCGCCAGTGGGTCCTCGGGTGGTTTCCGGTAACTGAGAGGTCCCTGGGGTCTAAAATAAGAAGGAATTTCCCACATAACGACAAGACCACCATTAACGTAGAGGGATCGGATCCCGATACGTTACATTCTCCACCAGGCGAGCTCTATGTGGTCGGGCATTATCATCCGGGAAAACAAAGGAATCTCCAATGGCTCCAGCGTAAGGGATGACATGAGGTCGCAGTATCTCGTCTGCATACCTTCGGGCCGTCAAAGTGCCATTCCGAATGATATGCAGGTCCGTACGTCTGCCTATGCTGATTCCACCCCATACCATCCAACCAGATAGTCTGTATTGTGACCTTTCACGAACGAATGCGGGGTTATTTTGAGTGCCCCTGTCCCTCCATACCAGAACACGTTGGGTGTCACACTCCAGACTGAATCGGGACTCGTCTGTAAACAGCACTCCAATCACGTTTCTCCCAATCTCGATGTTCAGCAGCCCATCTTCTTCGGGCCGCACGGTGGCATGGGGTCAACGGAATGCAGACCATTGGCCTACGTGCATAGAGCCCTCCCTCATGAAGCCGATTACGTACTGTTTGGCTGGACATGCTTCGTCCTGTTGCCAAGAGCAACCATCTTTGCAGCTGCGTAGCATTCTCTGTTCTGTTTCTCTGGGCTGTTAACCGTATATACCAGTCATCAGTTGCTGTAGTGGCGCGTGGCCGACCTTGCCCTGGTCGACGTCTAACATTTCCTGTTTCTTGGAATCTTCCACAGCCTTGCAACAACACTTCTGGCGACTCCAACAGCGTCCGCGACACTACGTTGTGCTTGCCCGGATTCCAGTCTGCCTATAACACGCCATGCCATGGATTCCGGTAAATCACGTTGTTGAGACATCCTCAAGTCACCTTGTCTCAAAAAACAATACTGCACAATCGAATTTCACAGTTACGGCAGTAAAACAGACGTTTCTGCACCATCCCGATTTCTGCCCTTATCTCCTTTTTCTGGTTTTTGACGTCATGAACTTTGATTTGCATATGAAGTTTTCTTCTTTCGTTTCCGGCTAGGCTTTAAATTATGGATGATTCATTTTATGTTACTTATCGGTATACATCTTTGCGTAATTTTGTTAAAACCATGTGCTCCCCTAATTGTTTTGAGCAGTGTATTACGTCAGCATTGGGAGGAGGGGGTTTCAGATTTGCTGACTTTTGATGATAGAGGTGGGGCGGTTGAATTATACTTACGTCATCAAGCACCCTTTATGAAAATGAAATATTCTTGATGACATCTTTATTTTTCATCTTTACTAAGATTACCAAAAACGAAAAAAACCTTTCCATAGTTTGTGAACACCCATTAACTAACATTCCTATAGATCAAGTCCTATACAGTGGTTCCCAAACTTTTCAGGTCGTGGAACACTTTGGCAAAAAGTTCACCACGGAGCACTAATGTTTGCCTAGCAGTTATACGACCTAAACACATGGAATAAGAAATTGTATAAACAATACGTATAGTGTAAATGCTCTTCTAACACAAGGGTGGCCAACCTTTTTCCAAACTGTGCTACTATAAACAGCATTTTTTACTATCCATGGCCCCTTGAAAAGTCTAATGTACAGATCATACCTCTCGCTTTTACATGATATAGCATCTTCAATCTATCTTATGTGGCTACCTTGTTGTTTGCTCATTTTGAGCAAAATTGTTATGGTTTTCAAATCACAAATTTGATTCTCATAAGGCAAATCGTGCGTGCATCACACCTCATTTTATTTACAATATGTTCTGCATAGGCATCGGAATCTGAAGGCTCAGGGTACTGCTCTCCTCCCCCAATTATTCAAGAATATGCAATTGATCCATGGGAATGCCCTTGAATTTCATACATATGAGACGTTCAGCAACCTAGTTTCCCCTTCCAATTACTAATTCTACATTTACGCTTTTGTTTTCAAATTAAAAATGAAACCAAAACATCTTTAATAAAGATTATCTACAAGGTTTTTTTTTTTATTACCGAACACAACTCAGGTCTATCGCCATAGGCAATTTACTACCTAGTGAGTTGTGCCGGAAGTATGAGTGTATGTACCTAACAGTCTGAGTGCGCACCTAGTGTTGTGTATGATTTTTCAGTCCTCATCCTTATGGTGGCCAAGTTAGTCGATAGATACTTTGAGGTCCCCTGCGTAGGAGTCGATAGGGCTATTAAGACGGCCCTGTTTATCTCATATCTTTCCTTCAATGTGTTATTGTTTAAATAAAATTAAATATGTAATAAAAGTTATTTATTTTGTTAATAGGCCTACCATGCTAAATAAAGGTTTGGTGGCCTACAAGACCACCAAATTGCCAAGATAAAGATCATTCAGAAATCAGTCAGAATGTCTTAAATATTTTGGGAGAAAACTTTGTGTGCTACTTCTGCTACCATGGCGTGCTGCAGGTTGGCCACCTAATGTTGTTCTAATGCCACTCACCCACGTCTATGCATCTGAACCGGGAGGGGGGGGGCTGCAATGTGCACTTGGTGCTCCTTGTGAAAGGTGACTAATTGAAATTCCTAGGTACAATTTCAGCTGCACGCAAATATAAAAAATCATTAGCTAAAATATTCAGTAGTGATAATTTCAGGGTTGTTTGGTTTAAACCATTCAGTAGTGATAATTTCAGGGTTGTTTGGTTTAAACCATTCAGTAGTGATAATTTCAGGGTTGTTTGGTTTAAACCATTCAGTAGTGATAATTTCAGGGTTGTTTGGTTTTTTCAAAAAAAAAATAAAAGTTGCCTAAATATCATTTTTTTCCTTGAAAAATATCATATTAGTTCATTATTAGCCAAAATGTTTCATTTTTTACCACATTTTATATCCTTGGGGTACATTCTGATGGTATATCTTTAAATGACATAAGATTTTATAAGTGGTTTTTTTCAAAAAGTCTCATAAAAGTGGCCAGAATATATATATTTTTCATATGAAGTATCTTAGTTATTTAAAGTTATATATAAAAGCCAAAATTTTTCATTCTTACAACATTTTCTAACCTTTGGTTACATTCTGATGCTCTATCTTTAGCAAATTCATGAATAAGGATTGCATCACACATTTAAGTGTAGTGGTGTATTATCTCAGGGTTTCTTTTTCCCTTCACAAAGAAGCAGCTACAGTAGTGACACCATCATGCTAGGGGCAGGTGGTCCTATAATCTAATAAAGACACCAGCTGTCCTTAAAGGACAAAGACTAGTGTACTAGTAGTTACATTACCTCACATACATTTTCATTTTCTTTCCTATAAGAAGTAGCACATCTACTGTATATCTCCCAGTCTTAATATTCAATAGTTGCTTTTTTTATACTTTCACACTGTTAAGCCCAGTTAATGAAGGTTCTACTGTATAATAGTAACCGATTTATGAAAAATAATCAGCTATATACAGGGTGATTATAATTAAAGTTTTGATTCCAAAACTATACAATAAGTACTGATCAGAATGACTTGAAAATTTGCATGGATACTCCTGAAGCAATGGAAGTTTCTTTCGCAAAAGAAAAAAGTGCAAAATGTGCAAGTAGATGATGCTGTACTTGGCCAGCAGTATAATCTATTTTGTGTAACCACATCATTTCAGCACTTCCACAGCATCAGTGTGTGGATAGCACTTCTATCAAGATGCACATTGCAATACCAGCAAAGCAGCTGCAGAAGACCCATTTTGACAGGATGCACCTTAACCCTTGCAACTTCTGGCTGTGGGGGTACCTCAAAATATAAATACAATGCCACAACAGGCAAATTGCCCAACAAGGTTATGTGAATGTTATAAACAGTGGTCAGATTGCAAACTTTGGTGAATTGCAATCTCCAGCACATTCCCTATATGTTAGAAGTTCCTCAGGAATATTAATGGGGGGGGGGCACGTTTGGTTTAATAAAGCTGAACTGCAAGCACATGCACATTATGACCATGGCATACTCCAATTCTGTTGTTGAACAAGAATTTTTGTGCTTTCAACCTCATAGCCAGAACACGTTGTGGACAACATATTTAACATTTCTTAAGTAAGTTGTAGTTTTGTTCAATTACTTCGTTTTTTGTGATGTTTCCATGAATTATGAAATCGTGAAATGCTATAATTAAGGTATCATTCTGCCATGACTGGCTATTGTTTCCATTCTGCGAGCAAATTTCCCACATGTTGGATGACGTCATTAATTTTACATTTTTAAGTATTTTTTCCCCTTTATCAAATAAAATTGAATTTTTTCAGGAATATTCATGTCAATTTTCAAGTCATTCTGACAATCATTCTTTTTTTACAGTGTTTTTAAATCAGAACCTTAGTTATAATCACCCTGTATATCGTAAATCATTGCTAATTAATCTGCATTATTTATGCTTCATTAAATACATTATATTCACCTAATTTTTATTAGTTTTTGCAAAATAGCTTCCTAATTAAGTATACTGAAAGTAACTGGAGAAAAACATTTATATATTATATGATTAATAATAACATTAAAAGAATTTTCAAACACACAGTAATCCATTTAGTTAAGCAAAAAATAATTAAATTGCAAAAGTTGGTTTTTGTTAAAATGTAATAAATATTTATTGATTAATTAGCATGGGAATAGTGTTAATTACATTAATAAACATTTTATTTTAGTTAATTATTAAAAGTTTGAATGATTTTTCAGAAATTTCATTGTTTTTAATGTTAATACTATTTAAAACAAAAAAACCGGTTTAAACCAAAAAAACCTGGTTTAAACCAAAAAACTGGGGTTTTTTGGTTTTTTTCAAAAAAACCGGTTTTTTTACCAACCCTGGATAATTTCATCTGTGTTAGTGTGGGAAGATTGAGATTTTTATGTTCCCTAATCAACAAGAGATCAATAATTAAAAATTTGTGCTATTTTTCAATATTGAAAGAAATATGTTTCATAACTTTCTTCGATAAGAAAGCAATTATTCGAGGTATTGATAACTAAATTTATTCATTTATACTGCTTCTCACAGGAAAAAAATATCTAAATCTGACAAGTTAGGCAGGGCTGCAACTAGGGGGTAGCAGGCGGGTCTTGTACCCCAGGCACTATACAAAAGGGGGAAGCAGAATAAACCATTTAACTGCTGCTTTTACATTACATGTAGGCACCAAAATGCATTCTTGCCCCAGCTGAAAAAGTATCCATTTGCGGCCCCAAAGTTAGTTGCCAGTTTATTCCAAAGAAAGCCTACAGAGGAAATTAAAACTATTTTTCTAAACTGTCAAAAACGAAATCTTGATTCATGGATATGATCCATTAATTCAAAAAATCATACCAGATCTAAAAATAAATAAAAAAAAAATAAATAAATGAAATAAAACTGAAGCAAATGGTTGTCATTTTATTTCAAAATTCTCGAGAAGCTCAGACTATTGAAAAATGTGTATCATGCATTTAAATTATTTTTCATTTCATCAAACACAATTTTTTTAAGCAGATGTGGATATAACGAACAATTTCACTGTTTTTTCCAACTTTGTTAAACCCTGGTCTGACTGTATATTGAGGCAACTCTATCTATGATCTATTGGTGGTCACCTCAGGCCCAATAGGGGAAAAAGATTTTCTTTTTCAATCCTTGAGATCAAAACTTGCAGACCTGGCGGTGGACTTCTTGGTAATAGACAAGCATCTTACCACTGCACCTTCAGATCCTTCGTTCAGAGTTAAGGTCTAGACCTCCCTGAACAGCCGTAGCTGCCGCATCATGTGAACAAATAGGTAGTTGCATGAGCTGTTGAAATACTATGAGACGTTTGAAGCTAGTGAAAGAATTGGCATCTGCTATAATTATACCTGGGAAAATACAAGCAACACAGTCAGAGTATAAAGACCGACCAACTCTATAAACTAATACAGTAAAACCTGTTTTCAATGGAATCGCAAGGGACAGATTTTTTTTCGTTGAACACAGGTTTTCGCTTAATAGAGGTTCAATTGACATAATGTGTAAAATTATGTAACAATCTCATATGTGATTAACATAAAATAAAAATAAATTAATTGAAAATATAATAAATGTGTTTAAATATGTTTATTTTCATCAATTATGAATATGATGAACATTTTTACTGAGACTAATGCAAATGTATTATATGACAAATTTCTTGATATTGTGTTCAATCATCATAATTTCTGGACAAAACAGTCTAAATTAAATGCAAAACAGCCAATAATTTTAAAAGTGAATGGATTACATACGAATTGAAATGTATGGTTGATACTAACTTTATAAAGTTTTTAAATAAAATCCTTCTGATCGTGATAAAGAAAATTATTACAAAAGCTATAATAAACAGTTAAAAAAGAAACTAAAAGCTGCAAAAGATGCTTTTTACCATAACAAATTTATAAAATGTAACAAAGTCAACAAGAAACAGTGGAAAGTTACTAATGATATCATAAATTTTGAAAAATAAATAAAATTGTATTTCTAATAAATACTGACTGAAACATTAGTGGATAAAATGAATAAATTTTTTATTAATTCTGCTATAACTGAAGATTCTGAGTTATAATAAATGAAATGGAGCTTTTAGTAACAAACTCTAGTATAATTCTATAGTTGTTACTGAGATAGAGGAAGAAATTTGATGAATAAACTTGAAAATAATTAAGCGGTTGGTTATGATGGAATCATGTCAAAGATGTTAAAAACTTTCAATAAAGTTTATAACTTACATTGTAAACTGTTCAATTCCCAGTGGAGTTTTCATTGGGTATGGCAAGAGCATATTTAAATTTATCATTCATAAATCAGGTGATGTCAGTGATTTCAAAAATTATCGTCCAATCTCTATTTTGTCTGGATTTTTTAAAAACCCTGTAAAAAAATAATGAAGCACAAAATTATAAATTTTCTACAGCTATTTGATTTTTTTTTGGGAAATCAGTGGTTTTCTTGAAAATAAGAATACCAAAATGGCAATTTTTTTAGAAAAGTATATGAAAGTATTAATGACAGCAATAGAACTCTTGCTATATTTTTAGATTTAAAAAAAAAAGGCTTTGATAGTGTCGATTATCTAATTCTTATGCATAAGTTATATTGTTCAGGTCTAAGAGACAATACTTGGTCCCATGATTTCAATGCAAGAATACACATTAAAGAACCTAGATTAAACGGAACCTTTCTAATGTGGAAATCGAAAGGAAAATTATACCTTCTTTAACAAAAAATTCACACCACAACTCTACTGTTTTGCAACCAATAGACCAAAGGATCATACAAAATGTTAAAGTGCTCTATCAAAATTTTTTATGCATTTCTGCTTGCCAATGGGAGTTCTACTTCTCCCACCTTTAGATTAGCAGAAACTGTTCCCGTACTTGATGCTGTGGTTTTGAAAAGCCATATGTAGTGAAGCAGTTGTTTTCTGAAATTATAACATTTTTCAGACAAGCAGGCTTTTCTACAGGAGAAATCAGTGTAAGGATTGGATTTCCAAACGATATGCAAGACTTCATTGGCATACGCAAAGAACCCCCCCCCCCCCCGAGCCAAGATTATAGTGTTATTTTGCAGGAAAAAACTTAAACCCTCCTCAGAAGGAGAAAAAATCTAAACCCCTCCTCGAGAAAATTCTGCATACGCCTATGCAAGACAAAGTTATATACAAGCTGCTTTCCATGATCACAGTGCTGAGCAGGGCCGGAATTAGAGGGAGGCGAAAGGGAGCAATTGCGAATTTGGGAAAATATGAGGGGGGGTGGTAAATTTTTTGTGAAAAAATCATTGAATTTGCAAAAATCTGAATTTTGGACATTAGCCGCCCAGTTCAGGAATCGGCCGATCATCTCTAGCCAAAGTCTGATAACAAAAGACATGATTTGGGATCATCGTTAAGTTGGCATATTTTTGTGATAATTATGTCCATGTTAGTTATGGCAACCTATCAAACTGCAAAAACGATGCAATAAACATTTTTTTCTCTCCTAAATTTGACAAATACTATGTTTATGTAATTATTTTTATAGTTTTCTCTCTCAAATTTCACCTTTTTTTTCTCATTACATAAAGCTAATCCAACACAGCTGCTATACAGGGTAATTCAAAACTCAATGTACAAACTTTTAGGGGAGGTAGAAAACACAAAAACAAAACAGAATGACATAGGAATGTATGATTGGATCCCTCAACCTGATTAGCTGGAAGATAAACGAAGATGCAGAAATGACAAGCCAATAATGGGTGGAAAAAACTTTATTTAGCAATACTTTATATGAGGACAAAAGTAGACGAAATACGAGTCCTTGTAGACAAAATAAGAGAAATAAAGAAAAGAATTGAAGAGTTTTTCAAAATAAAGAGTTTTCCACCTATTATTGCTTTGTCATTTCTGCATCTTTGTTTATCCTCCAGCTGATCAGGTTGGGGTTTCTGACCATCTGTGATTCTGTTTTGTTTTTGTGTTTTCTACCTCCCCTAAAAGTTGATTGAGTTTGAATCACCCTGTATATATATCACACATTGGGGATTTAAAAAAATTGATTTGGCACCTACCAGGCCTTCTTACATCAACACATAAGCTTTGAACAGGAATCTTCGGCTACTTCGTGAAATGGCCGGCCCCATCACAAATTAGCTGCACTTTGAGCTTTGGCAGTAACATATACATAAAATAATGTACATTATTTACTCTATAATTATTAAATATTTATAGGTTTTCACAGCATCTGTATAGAACTTTACATCACACTGTTTAACTGTTACTTTCAGCCACCTTGTTGGGCTTTTTGCCTATTGTGGCTCTGTATTTGAATTGATGGCATTGACGTTTTTTTTGCAATTGTCAATGCGGGTGTCATTATCTGTCGTGTCGGGTTCAGTTCATACATTTTTGTCTGTTTATGTAATCCTCAGCATTGGGCTGTAACCAGGGTCGTCTTAAGAACATCGTGGGCCCTGGACCAAGTGATTTTTCTGAGGCCTTATGAGGCAAATTCTTGAAAACTTCAACCAGATCTCATTCTTGTGAGGCACCTTCGCTTGAGGCCGCAGCCATGCCTTCAGGCGGCACTGGCTGTAACTAGGAAATTTGTAATGGGGGGGGGGCAACATGATTTTCCTGCCCAGACCACTGTAAAATTCAATGATTTTTCTACCGAAAATTTCCCACCCCATATTTTTCCAACTTGGTGGAAATCCAACCCATACACTGTAAAAAAGCCTGCTTGTCCAAAAAATGTTATAATTTCAGAAAGCAACTGCTTCACTACATATATGGCTTTTTAAAACCCCATCAAGTACAGAAACAGTTTTTGCTAATCTAAGGTTGGGTGAAGTAGAACTCACATTGGCAAGCAGAACTGCATAAAAAATATCAATAGAGCACTTTAGCATTTTGTATGATCTATTGGTCGTGAAACAGTCAGTGTTTGTGTCAAATTTTTCATTAAAGGGGGGCACAATTTTCTTTTCAATTTCCGCATTAGACAGTTTTTTCCAGGTTTTTTAATGTATATTTTTGCATTGAAATCACGGGACCAAGATTTTTTTCTGCTAAAGACAGGTTTTTCTATATTAGGAAACAACTAATGATCAACTTGAATAAGATTTACATATTCACATACAGAACAAAAGTAAGTTGCTTTTGCATTAGTCCAGGGTTGTGTGAGCAGTTCTATCTATTCACATACAAAGATTGGTATTTTCCAAAATTTTTTTACAACACAATGGTAATTATGATAAAAAAAATTTGAATTTTTATAAATTTAGCAATTGTGTAAAATTAGCACTGTTTTTGATTTTTTTTTTCCAGTAACTGGTCCTCTTAGTGAACAGCAAATAGCATATATGTGTAGAGAAACTCTCAAAGGCCTAGCTTATTTACATTCAATGGGGAAAATGCATAGAGACATTAAAGGAGCTAATATATTATTGACAGAAGATGGAGATGTGAAGCTTGGTAAGTGGTTTTTCAATCTTATATTTTACTAGCTACAATTCCCAGTGCTGCCTGGGTTTTCTTCAATAACTGGGAGGATTGAAAAAGGGACAAACCATTGTAAAGGCATATGCATGTCTGAAACACATTGCTAGGGAACCACAGTAACCAAAGTAAACATTCTAAAAGTGATTGTTGAGGCCAAACCATTGTTGTCTGACAGTTTTTTGCCCATTTCGGGCAAATGCTTAAAGTAGCCTATCGTTCAAGTCAGGTCCCGTTTGGTATATATGCAAAATTTGGCGACGAATAGATCTAAAATTGTAGATTTGTATATAGAACACACACACACAGACAGAAAATCAATTTCATATATATGTAAATTGGTTTGATTCATATAATAAATTTAAAAGAATTTGGTATGATTCATTGTTGAATTATTATTTCATTAATATATGTATGCATTATTATTTTATTAATATTGGTATATATAGGTATGACAGTTCAACTGAAGTCAAGTTCAGGCATAAATACTCACTGAGATTCTTTTAAAAATCTTCACGTGTATTAACCTTTCATGGGCCTATGTCGAGGTGGACTCAACATAGATCCACATCAGGAAACAATGATACCTCATTGTTACAACAGCCCCTTACAATAATAAGACGACTCCTGTGAATTCAGCTTCTTAGCAGAACTCATATGCTATACAAAACTGCTAAGGGACAAACATCCAGGGGCTTCTTCATTGTAGGGGAGACGTTATAAAGTATGAACTGTACCAACAAAGTGCTGAAAAAAGCATCTGGTACATTAAGGGTTAAAGTTCATAAAAACGAGTATCGACTGTACTGTGTATGGATAACTGTTTTTAAAGAAGAAAGGCCCACTTAAACTCTGGCATGAAAAACTACACCACACAGTAAGCTCCCAGTAAATTGAGTTTTTTTTTGCCGATGAATATGCAGACTTTCAGAGACCCAGTACTCAAATTGTAGTAGTTTACAGTATCGTGCCCTTCTAATTGTAATAATATATTTTTGTTCTACAAACTTCATACAAATACAACGCCACAACAGGCAAATTGCCCAACGAGGTGGCTGACTTAAGAACATCATGGATCCCCGAGCCATTTTTTTTTTTTTGGAGGCCCTACCTACTACTATTACACCGCTCATGCACCCCGCCCGCACCCCCCCCGGAACCCCCCCAACGAATCGGTACATGCGGGAATGTGCGTGTACGTGTAGTGAAACCTGACGTGAAGTTAAAAACTAGAAGTTTCATTTCAACTTATTCCAAAGATTTTGAGATATGGAAAGTATATCATTGAAGGATTTTCTGCATAAAAATGGCTAGCATAGAATTCTTCACTTTTTCCAGAATTTATGCAGTAGAATCAGCATATATAAGAAGAGATCAGCTTGTATATGTATGTCTAATGTTCCCAAATATGTTTAGTAAAACTTGCATAAGTTACCCAATTTTGTATGTTGTCCACCTTTCTAAGTTAAACCGTTTTTCAGGAAAGTAATATATGATTATGCAGGATTAGACCTATTGTAATTTGATCATTGATTGGAAAATTGTTGCACTATATGAGATCAATTTACACAGATTTGAATGTATTTATTCTCATGTTACAAAACTTTTTTAATGCTCATAATTTTTTTTTAAATATCCTTTTTGTATTTCAGCTGATTTTGGGGTGTCTGCTCAAATTACAGCCACAATATGTAAAAGAAAATCCTTCATAGGAACACCTTACTGGTATGCTGTATATATAATATATGTACATGCATTTGTGCAATATATATTGGTGTTGATTCTAAATATAAGTTCGTGTTTATATGCTAATGATATGCACGCATGGAAATCAACAGTGAAATCATACAAATACAATGCCACAACAGGCAAAATGCCCAACGAGGTGGCTGAGAAAAAGATGCCCATAACAAATATGGATTTCAAAATTACAGCAACCCAATTAAAAACACAATCACAAAAATTATAAACAATATATACACATGATAAAATATTATACAATGCCCATAAAGAATATTGTGGTTGTCTTATTCCAAGTATGGATAGCTTTTCGGTTTACCCAAAAATGCTTATCGTATTTCTTTTTAAACGTGTCAATTGTGTTACAATTTACTACCTCCGGGGGTAAGCTATTCCATTTATTAATAATCCTATTCGAGAAGAATTCCCTGCCACACCATAAGCTTGCATTGTACCTTACCAATCGATACTGATGTCCCCTTGCAAAAGCAGTCGATTGGTGGTGTACTAAAAGTTCATGGTTCATCCTATCCATCCTGTTGAAAATTTTGAACACTTTGATCATATCTCTTCGACACCTGCGTTCCTCCAATGTAAACATATTCAAAAATGATTCATCATGATAACATCCATCATGAGTGGTCTAAACCTAATGAAGTCATTATTTGATCCTCTGAAATTGAAGAATAATGTCAAATTTTACTTCAATTTTTCTCATTTCTTTTCTGCTTCCTTTAATGGCAGCAACTGTTGAAAAAAATATACAAAATGTTTTAGAGCCTTTTAGATTCTTTTGCATGTGCTTCACCATGAAAATAAGTTTTTTGTTTAGTTTTGTCCTTTTTTCTTTTGCTAAATCTCTACTTTTTTTTTCCATGACATAATTAGATGGTCCTCTTTGGCTACCATCTATATAGTCATTCAATGAGTTTATATAAGAAGTATTTTTGGAAGATGCAATGATGAGAGAGATATTGGGAAACAGATGATTTAGAAAACAGAAAAATATTCTGAGTATTCAAAATTTGCATAGATGTGGCATCAAGTCTACTATCCTTAATTTTATGGCTGCATATAAGAAAATGAAATCCACAACTTTGGCTGAAGGTAAAATTGACTTTGACATCATTAGAAAGCAATCAGCATCAACTTGTAATAAACATTTAGACAATGTATAGGAGTCAATTTTATTGTAATTTGACAACTATAGGAGTTTCACAAGATCTGGAAATGATTGTATATATCGAATGATATTGAGTGGTTCTCAAAATTTTTTTCACCAGAGCATCCCTTTCCCTTATCTACAATTCCCAAAGCAGACTCACAAAGAGTCTCTTCAAAACACCTTTGCTGGGGAGGGGGCACTGCTCTGTGGCACTCCTGACTAAGGTTGATGACACACCAGGGCATCCTGGCGCAATTTTACAACTACTGGCATATATTGAAAGATTTTTTGCAGTTTTTTCCTCAATAATCATTAAGAACCCGCTTGTCAGTAGAAAGCAACTAAAGATGCATCTTTATTCTTCAGCCCACTCATTCACATTAATCTACAGCTATCGAATACGTTGTGTATGTGTAACTGATTTCTTTAACCCATATGGTTGCTAAAGGCTATTCAGAAATATTAATAATATTGGCATGGGTCTGTTGTCCAAAACAATAGAAAAACAATAGAGTCATTTTTTTACATTTATTTTGCATATGACAAAACATGGTGATTCTTGTACAGACATAAAAATATGACTTTGCGCCATCTTGCAGACACACAACTCTGTCGTCGCCGTCCAGGGCCATCTAAAGAGCCTCATGGGGCCCCCTTGCAAATAGATTTTTCTGAGGCTCTATCTGACTAAAAATGCCCTTGCCTATCAATTCACATGCTTAATCTCAACCAGATCTTATCACCGTGAGGCCCCTGGGCCGTGCATTAAGACGGCACTGCCACCATCACATATCCTAATTATCTCCATTTACGCTGCAGCACCATCTATTGGTGGTAACAAAAAACTAACTAAAATCATACAACTCGGCCATCTTGCATCTCACTGACCTCAGTGACATTTCACATCAATTTTCAATGTAAACACCAAAACAACATTATGCACAATCAAAACATTATGCATTATCTAAAACATTCATGTAAGCATGAAAACACATCTGCACAATATTCATTAGAACAAATCAAAACACAACCCGAATGATCAACGACTTTCTCGGCTTCATGTCTATCCCTAGTGGGATTCACCTTCGTAACTTCATAGGGACCAAAGAATTTGAGTCTCAATTCTAGTCCAGAACCTTTGTAGCGATCCCTTTGTAGAACTAGTATATCACCAATTTGATAACCAGTGATTTTTTCCTCTTTTTATCATTTAAATACCTTGCAAATCCCTTTTCTTCACTTTGGAAGGATGATGTAGCGACAGCAACACAACGGCAGTTCAGGCGAAACAATCAAATAGCCATTTTCGGAAGACGGGGCAGCAGCAATTCTCCATTCATTAATTATACGCAGACCTGCCAACTCTCAGACTTTTCATCCTTTTTCCTGCTCTCCAGATTTTGGCAAAAAATTAGGTTTTACCCAAGCTTTCACATTGTTGTGACGTCAATGACTGCCGTCGTAGTTAGTGAAAACACCCATAGAGGACAGCCGTGGTCATTTCAATCGAGCAGCCGTAAAAAAGTCTTGGTGACTGCATTTAAGCAACTGGCAAAGATGTGACTTTGTTTACATAGCATTTATCGGCAATCATTTATCTGGGGGCGTGACCTTGGTTGCCGAAATTCCTGTATAATCGTTATTGTATTTCATTAGCAGCTGTGTGGCAAACACAAGTTTTTCCATCAGCAGCTTTGTATTTTGAAGTTTTTTAAATTGTTTTCTCTGATTAAATATGTCTTACGAAAGAAAATATAAAACTTCAAGCTATATAAAGCTAAATATAAAGCTTTTAAGAGTTCATATACCCAAGGTTATTGATCACTGATAGCATCCACAAAAGGAAACACACATGTTTTATGAACAGTATGTAGATGTGATTTCTCTATTCTGCATGGAAATACTGACATGAAATTATATTCTGCTCAAGGAAGAACCTGCCTTGGGGAGGAGGGAATGGAACTTTTTCTTAATTGATTAAAAAAAAATTCCGAATTTTTTTTTGTTAATTTTTTTGATAGTCTATGAGTGCAGGGGGGTACCCCGCTCAGGAGAATCTCCGGATTTCTGTATTCCAAAAGTTGGTACGTCTGTATATGGATAAATTCAAGGGTATAATCACCAGAGATGCCTCTGGACTCTAATTTATGTGGGTCCCGGGACCCAGGTTATTTGAAAAATCTAGGTCCTTTTTGAGTGAAAGTGGGCCCCTCTCAAAAAAAAAAATTTATCTGAAAAAATTATGCCCCCCCCCCCTCCCATAATTCACTGGTATCTCTATGAATTTTCTTCCAGCATGCCCCAGGTCTTTGATCACTTGCTTATATTTCTTCATTGAGACTGAGCGGTGGGTCATGTTCTGGGTAAGAGAAGAAGGTATCTGTGAATCAAGTAATTCATTTCTCCCCCCCCCCCAGAGATCAAAAATTAAAAATATTTTTGTAGAGAATTAAAATATTGGAATAAAATTTCTTTTATACTATCTGTGAAGAATTAGATCCTTGTGCCCCTCCATAAGCCGATTCCCCTTACACACCCATGATTTTAGCGATGCGAAATGGTGACTACCGCATAGCAGCTAGATGACAAAACTGTGGATATTCAAGGTTGAGTTTTGACAGATTCAGTTTTTTCCCAGGATATCGGGAAGGTTTTACAATTTGAACAGGCATTCCAATCCTTTACGATTAAAAAAAAGCACACTTTCGCAATATTGCAGGAACAAGACGAATTTACGTCGTATAGACGCAGTCTTTGAATGGCTGCGAAAGTACTGTAATTTCCTGTATATAACCGGAAGGGAGAAAACCTGCAGGGTAATAAAAAAATCTGAAATTTGAAACTTCTGTACACGTCCCCTCATTTAGGGAAGCAACTAGAGAGATCCCTCATCTTATTCTTCAACAACTCGTGTGTATATCAAAACAGTACAGTGTACAAAGTAGTAAAACCAGTTTTTCAAGGTCGCGCGATCATGATACACAGTAAAAAGAAGGAAAAAAAGAGAAGTGAAAGTGTTGGGGAGAGGTTTTTCTCTCTACTTTTTCTTCTTAGAACTAGGAAAGAACGTGTCCTGGAGGATGCATGAACAAAATTTTTACGCATCCGTTTCCAAAATTCCGGGTATTTGACATGTTATAGTGCATCAATGGCATCTCTGATCACAATACAATCAGGAACATATATGTAGCCACAAGAACAATGCAAATACAATTGTATAAAACACTGCTGTGTACTTTACATTCATAACTTAAAAAAAAAAATCAATGCTTCAGAATTTTTTCATGACAAAGAAACTCTCAAAACTAATTTATACAGACAATAAATTTTTTTCTTAGTATGATCATGCTTTGATGATGAATTGGGAAAACGAAATTTGCAGAGCCAGGGTGGCTCCCTCAGAGACAAAGGGGAAACCCTTATCCAGCTCATGGGCCTGAGTCCCCCAACATTTGCCACCATCTCCATAGTAACCTATGGGAATATTAGGTTTGTATTCCCCCCAATGTAATTCTTAGTCCTCCCAATATTTCTAATAACTTTACACCTATACTTGAAGATGAAACTTTTAGAGTCAAGGTGACTCCCTTGCAGATGAAACTTTTAACAAAATCTTTGGCATAATCCACCGAAGGCCAATGCTGCCAATAATGACCAAACACATGTTACAAAACATTTCAGGAAAATAACGTGGGTAGAGTAAGCATTCAAACGTCATTTCCAACATTCTTTTTTTTTTCTTGAGGACTGCTCATTTGTGCTTCTAGCATGAGGGGGACTATATGTTGAAAAAATAAAATATCTTAACATATTAAAATGTATAGGGATGAATCAGGACCAAATAAAAATATTGTGTAAATGAGAGACACTGCGTTTCCATTTATTTTATTAATTTAACAGAGAATATGTGTGTAGTTTTTGAAGTTTTGAGTTGTCTTGTACTTCTTTATTGCCAGCAATTGAATTTCTCATTTACTTGTGATCTTTAAATTATTTAATTCTTCATTCATTACTTATAATATACTGTACTTTGACTCTCTATGTGATCTACTTATTCTTCTATTATTCTTGGGTCATTTTAGAGATTTGTAAACTTAAATTTTTTTTCGTGAGATATTTTCGCTGTCTAGAACAGAGAAATGTTACATTTTCCACTTTTAACCTTTTTTGTAAGTTTTTTCATGGAAATCTATTTTTCCAATGTTTTCATTTATCTAACAGTCAATTATTTTATTATTCTAATTTTTCCATTGCGCTATGAAGGGCTTTGAGATGTTTAAGTTTAATTATTGTTACTTGTGTCTATGTATTTAACTTCATCTGAACAATACTCAATTTATTACCTCTGATGCACCGTATTCCTGATTTACTGAGGAACTGGGACTAAAATGTTTTGTTTTCAGGATGGCACCAGAGGTTGCTGCTGTTGAACGTAAAGGTGGATATAATCAACAGTGTGATATATGGGCAGTGGGTGTGACTGCTATTGAATTAGCTGAGCTACAACCACCAATGTTTGATGTACATCCCATGCGAGCACTTTTTCTGATGTCTAAATCTGGCTTTAAACCTCCTCAACTCAGAGACAAAAACAAATGGCAAGTAAATCCCCCCCCATCTATTGTTATACAATGGACAATTAGAGATCTTTTTTCAAAGTTTTTCTATTGCATTTTAATTGTTTTAGGGCAGTGTTTAACAAATGAAGAGACAATTTAGAATGCTTATCAAATTTTTCAAGAGCCAAACATTATTTTTCAAGAAAAATTGTCACAAAAGTAATCTTTTATCACCTTTTATGAGACTAAGAACACTTTCCAAGTTTGTACATATGCCTACATAAATTTTGAAAATTTTTCGCAATGGACTTCAAATAAGCAATGATAAAATTTGAATGCCAATACCAAATTTCTAGTTGCCATAATTATACCTGGCAATAGGATTTGTCAATCTCTCTTTTACTTTTAGGTAAACTGTTTGTTTTATGATAGCAAAGAGATGCACAGAGTTAGTTATACATATTATTTGAACAAGCATATTTAATTTTGTTACACTTGTTCTAATGGGTATTGCTTTTTATCATTAGATTTCTAGCTTTATAGATACTTTTCAAGAACTTGAGTCTTGATTGGTGGTCTCTTAAAAAATAATGAAACTTTTCTTAACGTTGTTTAGGGTTACATTAATCAGAACTGTGATGCTTGTTAATAGATAATGATCAAAACCATTTGTACATTCATTCAAAAGAAGAATTGCTCTCAGATTATTATAATTTTTTTTGTGAAGTATTTTTATATAGCTCGTAAGATTTATGTATTACCACTGCGCATGCTAATTTTCACTGTTTTTTGTATTATTGTAAGGTTTGCTTATGTCTGAGGCATACAAGTGGTGGGGGTGCATAGTGGACCTGTCCCTCCCCCCATCTTCCTTAAGACAATAAAAAATTAAAAAAATTTGAAAAGAAAAATCAAAATATTGAAAGAAAATACCTTTATATGTTATCTTCAATTTCTGATAATTTTTAAAATGATTGCCAAAGGTTAGTAACTACAAATTTCTCCAGCAGGGTTTCCTGACGCCCCCTCCAAAGATCAGTTCTGTGTATATCCCTGCATATAGGCAATAGTTTGCTCCGAATTACTTTGAGGCCAAATATGAATAATAAAAGAATAATAAAATTTTAACCCTTAAATGTATAGCTTTACATATGTGAAAATATTTCTATAATTTTTTTTTAAATGTTCATTACTGCAGCCAGTTTGAAGATAAAAATTCAGAATCACCTTTGCATATAAGGTGTGTTCATATTCTTTCCATTTTATATTTAGCTATCAATGCAATTAATGAAATTATTGCGGATGTATCTGGTCTGGGCTAGCCAATGATTACTAATTTTTTTTCAAGTGCAAGGTGGGGCCCACAGCACTCCTGATCAAGTATTTCAGAGAATAGTAAATAAATACACCAAACATTTTTTTTTTTAAATATCTCACCTATATCCACAAGCCAGTTACGGTCACAGCTTTTCATCATACAAGAAAATAGTTTTCATTATTAGTAGTTTCTTTGCTTGTCCCATAAATCATTGCAGCTTCTTTTCTTATCCTCATCACGCAGGGGCATAAATGGTACACAAGTGCGGTAGGGGATAGCAATCAGCTATTCACGAAAAATTGTATTATTGGCATAGGCAGCAGGGTAAAAGTAGACAGTTTACCCTGATCACCATGGACACTCTCAGTGAACCCCCCATTCGAAGAGCATGCATTCACTTATGTACAGGAGTCCAGCAAATCACTCTAAAGGACAACGTATGCGACACATGGATACAAAACACACAGTTCAGCCAACCCCCTCCCCTCTATAAGTTAGACATAATCTAGGGGTTATAGGTAGGAGACAGTGTGTAGAGGTCTACTAGAGGACTTACCAATTGGATTAAATGTTAGTTTATGCGTCCACAAACTAGGTAAATTTTTTTCTCGTTTTTGGTATCCCAAGTGAAGATAGCATTAAGAATATTTCATATTTTTATAAAGGGTGGTTGATGACATAAGCATCATTCAAACTCTCCCACCCTCCTGTCATTGAAAGTCACAAAATCCAAAACACCTCCGCCTCAGTGATGCTGACATGATACTTGAATGGCCCCTTTCATATTATGACAATATATACTCGTCTCACATTTTTCAGGTTCCACTTTTTTTACAATTTTTCAACAAATTTAATAACAATTAGCGAGTGTGCCTACTTCTGGCAATGTTTTTGATCACAATTGGTGATGTCTTGTATTTCAATGAAATATGGTCATCTGATTATTTTTTCCGTGGGAAATACATTTTCTTTACTGTGATTTGTTGCAGTCCTTCATTTCCTGCACCCTGCAGCAATTTCAGCAGCAATTAGCAAATTGCATTTGTGGCAATAAATTTAATTTTTTGATGAAATTTAGTAATACCCGGTATTTATATCACATCCCGTAGGATTGCAATTACCGACATTTTCCACGATGATGTATGTTGAACCCAAGTGTGAAGGTATAATTTTTATTTGAATCCATAAGGAAAAAAAACTAATCAATTACAATGGTTGAATAATTTTTGATTCAGTTAGAATTAAGGTTTATTAGAATTTATTTTGTTAAATCTCCCTGCGTACCATTTATGTCATCATCGTTGACCACAGGTTCAGAAACACTGTGCTAGACTAATCTGGTTGATATATTGATCTTTTTGTAGTACCTATATACACTTCTCCACTACTGTATGGGATACGATATACTTACACTGTTTTCAGACCATCACATTGATCTTCGGCCAACCTGACAACCTGAGACACTCACCTAGCTTTTTAGTTAGCTTAAAGATGGTCTTGATGTCAAATTTTCTCAGGTGCAATACGATTCTGTCTGTGGTTAGTGGAATGTAGGACAGCAACACTTTAGAAGGATGATGTCACTCTCCACTATACATACGAAGGTTTTTAACAACTGTCTGTGTAACGAAAGTCGTTACTTCCCGGATTCCAATTTTATCTTTCCCAAAATAATTTCGTCAGACAGATGACAATGATATGACAACTATTTCATTTACTTAAAACTTTTATTACAGCGTTAATCCTTAGATTTTACAATAAAACATTTTAAGTCCCTGCACAACATGAATTGGTAAATTTTTTTTTAGAGTTTTAGCATTAATATATCACAGATTCAAAACGTTCTCACCCGATCGGTCCATCAATTACACCCTTTGGGATGTCACTGTCACAAGAACGCGAACAGTTCACTTCTTGATTGATCCGTGCAATCTCCTGGAGAAAGGGAAGCTCCATAGCAACATCATCATGCATCCGAAAAGACGACGAACCCAACGAACATCCAGTCACTGACGAGAGCCGGCATCTTGTAGAGACTTCAACACAGGCTGAGCGATTTTTAACTATAAGATGAAGAGGACGATCAATGGATCAAGTGGTGCCGAGGCACCCTGCTAGATCATCAAATCATGGCTTCCGGAACGAGTCGGGGTGAAATGAAATGTAACAATCAAGGTCCAAGGACCAACGTGTTTTTTGTTGCACACTACCGGCATATAAGGGAAAATTCCCCATCTCACATTACCGGAACCAATCCGTATCGAGATTCGGCGGCGCTAGAATCAACGTAAAATTTGAGAAATTTACATATTCACATGAACTTAGAATAATATTGTAGAACTATGACATTTAGCATCTAGCAGCAAAAAAGCACATGATCTCGCTGATCGATCCCGGAATCAATGTAAAGGTAAATAAAAATATAAAAATGATTATAGAAAAAGGACTATTTCGGCCGGGGCCTAAATGGTCATGTTACATCTGTTGTGAAGATGGATTTTGGAAAGAGAAAATTCAACTGCCCTTACAGGGAATCGAACCAACTTCCTTTCACTTTCCGGGTGAAGGTCCTAGACTAGTCACTAGTGGGTTCGATTCCCTGCAAGGGCAGTTGAATTTTCTCTCTTTCCAAAGTTTTATCTTCGCAACAGCCAGTTGTTAAAAACCTTCATATGTATAGCGGAGAGTGATGTCATCCTTTCATAAGTCGCCATCTGGTGGCAGCGTCATGAAAGTTGTGAGCTTGACCTGAGTCATGTCCAGTTGTCCATATATGGTCCCCACATACTGGGCAGGGTGCTGATTAGACTTCAGCTGCAGATATCTGCTTGTGTGTGTGTCTTTATGGCATGGGTTCTTCGACGTATGGCCCATGGGCTACAATTTAACCCTCACAGCTTTTTGTCGTGGTCTGTTGATCATTTTTAGAAAATGGTTGAAAAAATTGATGGAACGCATTTCAAAATTGATGAAAGAAATCTAGAATAAATGAAAAATAAGTTTAGAATAAGTGAAACAAATAAATTCAGACTTGATGGAAATTCAGAATTCCTACATAGCTGCCAAGTCTCACGAATTTTCCGGGAATCTCCCGAATTTTAGCTTCATCCCTCGACCTCCCGAAAAGTTCTTAAATCTCCCAAATTTTTACGAAAATCACAAAAATTCCTTATCGTCCCTAAAAATTCTCTACTTCATTTTAAAAAAAATCCCTGCTTATGAAAACAATCCCTAAGGAATTTCTTGTGGGGCACGAAACCTCTTTTTTCTTCTCCTTTTGGAATGACATCAAACGTCGTAAATAGGGAAATTCCCTTTTTAAGGAAGTTTTACAAACCCTCTTGTCTTATCCCGCAGGGAAATAGCTTAGCAGCCAATAGCCCTGGATAATAATTGAAGATTATAGTGACGCGCATATGGTCAAAATTTCTTTTGTTGAAGTTACATAAGTGTGATATAACAAAACATGAATACTGATAAGCAAAAACATATTTAATCAATTTTAAAGATACGTGTTCCGATGAATTTCCTTTCATCAAACGTTCCAGAAAAGGGCCAATTTTTCCTTTTTGTACAAGTTGTGTTACGGACATAAACATCGGTCATGGAAAGACTGCCATCATCACACGTGAAATGAAAAAAAAACCATTAAGCAAGTGTCACAAAAAGTGAGTGTTCTTCAAAAATTGACGCTTTTTTCCCCTTCATCTTCCGATGATTTTGGGGTCATTCGCACAAAATGTTTTTCACAGCATTTCTGATTGAACACAATATTTTTTTTTTAGATCACCATTTTGAAGTTTTCGCCTCCAATTTCACTTGTTTTTTTGCATAGGGATTTTATTCCCAAGGGTTTAACTTCCATGTGTGTAAAATACCTATTTTAATTTGACTTTAGTTTTACAGTAGGGATTTTATTCCCTATGCCTTAACTTTTATGTGTTGAAAATCCCTATTTTATTTGAAAAAATCCCTTTCATATTTATTTGGGAGTGGTTTTAGCATAAAATACTGGGTTGCGCGAAAATCTCCTGAATTTTCATTTTGAAAAGTTGACAGCTATGTTACTAAAATAAATAATTTTTGAAACAAATAATTGAAAAACAATTTCTGATAGAAATTATTTTTCACAGTCAATAAAATAATTGCATAATTATTGAAAGAAATGATTTCCAGATATATTGAAGGAAAATAATTTTAAAATTACCAAAATAAATAATTAAAGAATCTTTTAGTGATTACAGGTGAAAATTAATCACAGAATTAATTTAATCATTAATTAATCAAAAACTTTTAAATAATTAGTGAAAAAAATTATTTCAAAACTAATGAAAATTGATAACTAATAAAATAATTTCATAACAAATAAAAGTCTAATTTTTTTTGTCCCTGTTTAACCTTTTAACGGCCAATGTTCCCAATTGGGAACATACTTTTGATTAATTCAAAAAAAATATTTCTCTTTCACGAAAATAGCTGATTTTTTTTCCCTGAACATATAAGGTTCTGAACTTAATTTAGAAAAGACAAAAGTTATTCGATTCAGCTCTTATCATATCAATTTATAATTCTAAAATCACCCATTTTCAATGCAAAATATCTGTAAGTTTGTTTTAATTATTAAAATAGTTTTTGTAAACATACATGCATCTCAATTTTTTTTAATTAGAATATTGCCAAGAATAATAAGAAATGCTCAATGTGACAAAAAAAAATTTTGTTCGAATTCCAGGGAACTTTTCCTACGATTGTTCCCAATTGGAAACATTGGCCGCTACTGACTATTCTAAGTGCAATGCAGAGGAGTGGCATTCCGAAAAAACAATTTATTGCTTTTTCCCTCTCTCTGGTGTGTCTCAAAAGGAAGGAAAAGTATCAAATTTCACATTCCGATGTTTACATGCAGCACCCCCTTTTTTCTGTGACTTACCTTGCCCCCCCCCCCCCCCGCCCCCCTCTACGTTTTGAGTCATTTTGTTGGTATGTTGGTCTTTCACTTCTCAGTTGATATCTGGTCTTGTGACTTTCTACACTTCTTTTTACCATCTTTTTTTGTTATACTAGTAGTTTATTAGACTGAGTTTGAGAGATTCTGATATATAACATCTCTCTGATGAAGAATTCGAAATGTGCCAGCTACTGCCTGATGAAAATGAGCGGGTTACAGATGAGGAAGATATCGATGACAACATGCTTGGCCCGGTCGTTCTTGCAGATGTTTGTGGATATCTGTGTTTTAAGATCACCACGTAGTTCATTTGTGGGTGAATTTGCAGATCCTATCAACATGCCTTCTACATCAAAATTGCCTTTCAAAGATCAGATAATTACCCAGTCAAAAAATAAGAAAACATCATGTGTCAAGTGCCAAAAGACTAAAATTCATGCAACCGAAGTGGAAAAAAAGTACTGCATTCGACAAAAATATAAGTGAACCTACTGAAGCAATCAGTCATAAGTTTCCTGAGCAAAGTGCAAGCTGACTCGATTGATATTTTTTTCAAATTTTTATCGCAAGAGTACCTCAGTTACTTGGCTGAGATGACAAATATTTATGTCGCACAACATGGATCGAATTTGAAAATTGAGGGGAAAGTTTTGGAAAGTAAAAATCGCAAAGTTTTTTGGATTGGTTTTGCTAAGTGGGTATCACAGAATACCAAGTGAAAATGATTACTGGGGTACTTTCAGTAGACACAGCAATACCGATCGTCCCCACTGTTATGCCGAGAAATAACTTTAGAGACATAAAAAAATAACTTCCATTTGATGGATAACTCTTTCTTACAACCCGGTGATAAGTTGGCTATCTATGATGAATTAAATGAAAAATTCACACACATTTGGTTTGGGTTGTTCCATGATAAACTAAGCATCGATGAATCAATAGTACCGTATTACGCTCATCATTCAAGTAAGATGTTTATAAGGGGAAAACCGATTCGCTTTGGATTTAAAATTTGGATGATTTGCTCAAACAATGTGATTTCCCATATAAAATGGAAGTATATGCTAGTAAGCAATCATCGGAGCCTGTGCCTTTAGGTACCAGAGTTGTAAATAATATTTTCTCTCTCTTTATATTTTTAAATAATATCTTTTAACTTACCAAGGGATCCATACAAAAATTGTATTCTTTTGTGAATTTTAGACCAGCATTTCTGCTCATCATAAGCTCTTTATTATAATCTAGATATACATGCCTTTTGAGTATATTCGAGAGAAATTTATTTCCATCATTTTTAAAATTCTATATGTATATTCTTTAATTTTTAAAATAAATTTATTAAATGACGACGAATTTTGTATCATCCTGTAAGATGCAAAGTTTTTTGGATTGGTTTTGCTAAGTGGGTATCACAGAATACCAAGTGAAAATGATTACTGGGGTACTTTCAGTAGACACAGCAGTACCGATCGTCCCCACTGTTATGCCGAGAAATAACTGCAAAAATTATGTTTAGTCAGATCCAGCCAATGTTCCCAATTGGGAACATTCAAGAAAACACATAGGGAAATTTTGTTTCTTCAATTTCTCGATTGCTATCTCTTAACTAAAAAATCAGAAGGAGAAATTAACAAAAAAAATAATGAAAATCAGTTGGAATCTGAATTCGGCCGGTAAAAGGTTAACTCTGAGCCCCATTGGCTCCCCCTTTAAAGATGTCACTAAATTACATAATTTTTTGGCCTGCTGGCTTCATGAGAAGTTTAAATTTCATCTGCCAGGCTAATAGATACTCCATGGGGGGATATAATGAGGGCCATACAAAGTAAAAGAAACCACAACCAGAAAAGCGTTTCTGCCCTACATTCCACAAATCATGGACAGAATTGGATGGCACCTGAGAAAATTCGGCAATAAGGTTATCTTTAGGCTAACCATAAAACTAGGTGAGTGTCACAGGTTGGCCAAAGGTCAACATGATGGTCTAAAAACAGCAGGAGTATATCGTATCTCATGCAGTTGCAGAGAAGTGTATGTTGGCACTATATATATATACACACACACACAAAAAAAGATTGATATCAACCAGATTAGTCGAGCATAAACAAAATTATAGACTGGGCCAGGTTGCTGAGTCAGCCATAGCTGAGCATGCCCTGACCAATGATCACCATATTTCTTCGTGAACACCCAAGTGTTATCCAGTGACATAAAATATTTTCCACACATTTTTAGAGAAGTGACCAAGATTCAAAGATTATAAGAATAAGAATTCCATGATTCAAGCACAAGAACTGCTTCAACAGATAGGAAGAGAGGATGAAGATCAACAGTGCTTGGTTTCCCACCTTAAAGATGATGAAATTGACACCCGTGCATTATCCAGAGCCCTTGGAAACAACTTCAGCCAATTGAGAAATCTTGCTCAACTGACCAATCCCGACAAAGTGGTGCGACTCAAGCAAAAGAAGACATACAGTGAAACCTCAATATAATGATACACTCTGGACAAAGAAGAAGTATCGTTGTAGAGGGATTATCATTATATATGGAGGCAGCAGATTAATATAAGAGTATAGACATTTCCAAAGAAAACTTGAGAAAAACATTGTTGTTTATCGTTATAACAAGGTTTCACTATATTAGCCTTTTTCCCATTGTTTACATAAGATTTCTTAAAAGTGTTCACTACCCGTACATACGAACGAAATGTCTAAAAATGAAACTTTTCTGTCACATCGGCTTAAAAACTCGAAAACTATGAATTATGTATTGCATGATGGCCACGAAAGCATTGTTTTACAGCATATATTGTTTAATTTTGAAAATAAATTATATATATCAATGCACCTTGATCCTTAATGTGTATATTATCACTAAAATTTATCATTTTTCAAAAGTTCAAGTTGGTTATAATAGAAGCTTACAGCAGCAGGAAACATTGTTCATATAACAGACTTCTTGTTATAAGCAATAAATATCTTCAACATTAGCTCATTGATGTACGATTGGAAAACATTTGTAATAACAAAGATTTTTATTTTTCATGGATTATAAGCTGTGCTTACACACATTATATCAGACTTTTAATGTTTTTTCAAGAAATATAAATTTATATTCTAAATTTTACAAGGTTTGTTTGATTTCTTCCAAATTTTCAACTGAAGTTATAAGAAATTTTTTAATTTTTTAGTACATGTTTCCCAACTTTTAATTGCAGGTTTGTCTACATATTTTGTCAAATATTATGCTCATTTTGGTATCATGTAAATGGGTTCTTATCCCAAGTAATCCAATAATCCCAAAAATTAGCAAATTTTTTGATTGAGTTTCTATCTGTTTATGATCTTCTATTTATGCTTTTCCTGGTTTATGCTAGTATACTTTGATAACTGCACCAAAAAATGTATGGAAAGCATCAGAGAGAAAACTCATATTAGTTGTTACTTTATTCAGGTCTCCAGTTTTTCACCATTTTGTTAAAGTAGCTCTGACTAAAAATCCCAAAAAAAGACCAACAGCTGAAAGATTATTGCAGGTTAGTAATTCTATTTCATTTATGTGTGATTACTGTAGAATTGCAATATGTGGGTAATTGGTACTACACCCTTTCGCAGATACCTGACACTGCAGATATACCTGATATGCTGAAAATGTCCCATCTACAGAAACAAACTTTACGTCAGGTTGCACTACACGTACACGCACATTCCCGCATGTACCGATTCGTTGGGGGGTTTCGCGGGGGGGGGGGTGCATGTGTGGTGTAGCAGTAGCAGGTAGGGCCTCCAAAAATGGCTCGGGGATCCAGGATGTTCTTAAAGTCAGCCACCTCGTTGGGCAATTTGCCTGTTGTGGCGTTGTATTTGTATTTGTATAGAAGATAAATTAGATCCTAGATTAATTATTCTATCTTGACTGTATATCTATTATATTAATCGGTGATATCAGTATAGATATACTTAATCCCGATTCAGTTACATGGATTTGTTGTCAGGATATGGATTTTTACCATTCATCAATGATATAATGATATATGCATCTGGTACTTGTATCAATCACATACATTTATGTAATTCTAACATTATTGGATATTACTCCTCCATAATTGAATCTGATATTACCTATCACTACCCGATTGTTTGCAAGTTACAGTTTGATTTTCCTAACTTAAATAAATCTGATACAGTTATCTGATGTCGCCTGCGATCTCAGACTTACTTTTGTAAAAATGAACTAAGCGGCACATTCTTAGATCACATCAGTGGCCTACAGCACATTTATAAATCACTTGAGTAACTTGGGGTGCTGTTCCTTGATTACTCAAGTGAACCATGGCACATACACAGATCACTGATTGACCCGCATTTCATTTAAAGATAACTTGAGTGGGGCCCATGGCAAAACTAGATTATTTAAGTGGCTCTTTTTCCCTCTCCACTGCCTTCAATATACCCATCTAGCACTTAAACCCAGGAAAAGAAAACATACATAATTTTTCCCCAGTTCAGGTTGGGGGACTCCCTTGAAAATTCTTTTTCTCATAGTGATATACATTTTTGTTTTCCAACTCTATGTCCAAAATGACTGTTGTTTGGAAATCAGTGTTTGGAGGTGACCTGTAATGTTAAGGCTATGGGATGTATTCAGTTCAAACAAAATGTGACTTGTTTGGAGGTGGCTGTTAGAAGAGATTTTACTTTATTTCTGGTTTTAAACTGTCAGGTTCCAAAATAATTTTAATTCTTATAATTTGAAATAAGTATTATGCAAAAATAAGAATATTGTTTTTTCTATGTTTCAGCATCCATTTTTTCAAAGTGATCTTTCTAAACGCTTAGCACGAGAACTATTAGATAAAGTGAGCAATCCTCAGCATAGTTTCACCGACCTGGATCTTGATGATGAAGGGGTAAAAAAGTTTTTATCTTCTTATTTTTAAATATTTTTGTGAAGTAAGACGGAGAATGGAGATGTTATATCTTCATAAAAAAAATATATTAATAAAAGATTTTGAATCATAAGTTGCTAGTCAGCTTCTGGAATGGCTATTGTTACACATGAAGATGAAATTATTATTTTTTAAATATCATTCTATAATATACTTATATTTCATATTCATAATATATATGTAGTTGATCCTGCTTATAACGTTCCCACTTCTAATGTTTTTCCGCTTAGTATGACTTATTTTCGTGGTCTCAACTATAAGTAATTCTTATTAATATTTCCCGTTTAAAGCGTTTTCCTGCTTACAACGTTTTTTGTGATGGTTTTCTGAAAAACGTTATAAGCAGGATCCACTGTAATCTATAATATATTTTAGTGCAGGATCAATAGTGTTTCTTTTCATTCTTATAAAAAGCATTTTCAAGTGCCCATCATAAATGTATGTGTGTGAAAGTGAACATTTTGACACAATATTAGTTGACCTTGTCCTCCATGCATAAATAGCAAAACATGTTTATGAATACAGTGAGACCCTTCTCTGGATGCTGTAACCTAAGTTGATGAGATATTTGTCGACTGTATTAAAGGCTGTTCAGAGGTGATGCAAGTTTAATACCTGATTACTCCTTATCACAATCTTTTCTGATATGGAGGTACAAAATTATCACAGAGTATATTGACAGGAAATCTCTGAACTAAGAGGTTAGCTCACCAATCTTGAGATGTGAAAAAAGTCAGTCAAATGTCATTCTGTATCAGCAATAAGCTGTAGGTCCTGATATAAGTTTCGCTTTCATGAACAAAATGACTGTGGTGTGATAGAAATGATAAAATGAGACCCTTCATAATAGTAACCCCTTGCCTGTGTGGTAGAAATCTCCCATGAAAAAAAAAAAAAAACTAAATTAAAATATGCATTTCAGACTGCTTGTCAACAGTCACCCCTCAGTTATGATCATGGCCAGTATTGTGATTCATTCCATAAAGTTAGAACCCCTGTATGAACATGAATAATCATTGTTCAAATGTTATTTTCCTTGTGTGAATTTATTTCATCTCAGTATGAGTGGGGAATAGAAAGAAAAGATTGTTATACATTTAAGATAAGAAAATAATTTTTTTGGAAAAGTTATCATAAATAGTAATGATGACCAGCTTGGGGTGAAAAGTATGAAATAGAGTCAAACCCTGTTGTAGCGCCAACCCCACTTAACGCCACAAATTTTCAGTGAACAAATCTTCTATATAGGGATTATAATATAAAAAGCCCATTTTAGCGCCAATTCGTTATAGTACCAACTAATGTTTGGATGTATACAAAGAGTGTATGTGTCATTTTCCAAGAATTTCTACATTTCTTTTCCCATCATTTTTTTTTCCTTCGAAAGGAGAGTTTGAAGATTTATCCTTTTCATTCCAGTGTTATTATCGGTCAACATAACAGTTTATAGCAAATGACTTAAAACTTGGATGATAGTGTGGTCAGGGGGATCTGGAATACACATTTATCATGAACACCTGAAGGTATATACAGAGCTTAAAGCTAAACAATCAACCTATTCAAAGAAACAGATTTATTGATGAGGAAAAATTTACAATGAGTGTGCTGCACCAGTTTGTTCAACGCTGCCAAGATAAGATAGATGGCTTTTTCTCAGACCAGGATATCAAGGAAACATTTTATTTTCTGGATATTATGCTGAGGTGAACTCGGAAAGAAAAGTCATCTTGTCTCCGCCGGGACTCGAACCCAGGCCCTCTTGCATACCGGGCAAGTATGCTACCATCTACACCACTGGAGACACGACCCTGCCTTCCTTATTTCATGCACTGTGGCGTGATTCACTGAAGTAGAGACATTAGTAGCCTCCTTCACCAGAAAATAAAATGTTTCCTTGATATCCTGGGCTGAGAAAAAGCCATCTATCTCTCTAAACCGTCCCACCTGGGGGCCAATTCTTGAAGTTAATAGATAGACCATATAAAAGTCATAGTAATAATTATGCACACATGATTGTCAGTAAAGCTCATCATTGTAGGAATATCTGAAATCCATGTTGCAAGATCGAACCAAAAATGAGTCTAATATGGGGTATGGTCCCCCTCTCACAGTCAGACAGGTGTCTCACAGCACAACGGCATACTTGACACGAGGCAGTTGAGGAGTCCCTGTGGAAATCGGCCCCACTTCTGCAGCAATGCAGTTTTCAGTTCTGAGATGGTTCTCGGAGGGGAATGGCAAGATGCAGTTGCCCTCCCAAGATCGTCCCAGACATATTCTATAGGGTTTAGGTCAGGAGATCTGGCTGGTCATTCCATACGCTGGATATCCTTACTTTCCAGATAATCGTTGAGCAGGTGAGCCTGATGTGGATGAGCGTTGTCGTCCATGAACAAGAACCGAGGGCCAATTGCACCCCTGAAAAGTTGAACATAGGGCTCTAAGATCTCCTCTCTATAACTCCTAGCAGTCATGGATCCTCTGCCAAACACATGGAGGGGTGTGCGGCTGTCCAACATGATGCCTGACCAGACCATGACACCTCCACCACCATAGTGGTCCATTTCCTGATGTGGGAGGGATGGTATCGGGTACCAGGCTCTCTCCAGATGAGGGTACTTCAAGAATCAAGTGTCCAGGCTGAATCTCGACTCATCTGTGAAGAGCACGGTGGTGCTATGAAGTCTGGTCCAAGGCTGATGTTGTCTGCACCATGCTAAACGTGCTCTCTTGTGTGCTGCAGTGGGCGGGACATAAACAGCAGGTCTTCTGGCTAAAAGCCCTCTTTCATGAAGCCTTCGGGCAACAGTAAACCGTGAAACTCGAGTTACAGTGGAATCGTGCAGCTCATGTGAGAGCTGTGATGCTGTAGCAGTCCTGTGGCGCTGCACCAAAAGTGCCAAATAATAATCCTCATTGGTCGTTCTGCCTCTTCAACGACCTTATCTAGCTCTTCTTGATATGGAACACCAAGCTCTGTAGCCACCTGCACTTGTGATTGCCCTGCCTCTGATCTACCGACGATTCTCCATCTCATTCTGCTATCCATACTTTTCTGGCTACTAATTTTACCTCATAGCTTATAAAATTTACCGAACTTTTGCGAGAAACACAGCGAATGTCACAGAGGAGTACGAGCACATGAATCATGGAAAACCCCTCATGCCCTTATCATCCCCTCGGTAGTCACAGCTCCGCCCACATGCACGTGTACGCTTACGTATTTGACACTGAATATTTGCATACTTCTTCGGTGGCATTATTAGTACCTTTGGTTCAGTACTTTTTGTAAAAATAGACACAATGTGCGAATTTTCTTAATTTTGCACACGAGTGTAGGCAGGGTTGCTAGTACAGTTTTTACACAAAATTGAAGCCGCCTCCATTCCTTCTTCCCCCACCTTATCTCTTTCCCAAGCAATGCTATGCTATAAAAGATTGAGTAAATTTTCAACAAATATTCCCATTGATTTCTTTTTTAATCTTTTGTATTTCATTTTCAGTATTAATGTACCACAACAGTAATTTTCCCAATTTCCCGGGAATTTTTCTCGAGATTTCAAGAATGAGAAAGGGCAAAAAATTCCTTAGAATGGGCAGGCTGTAATTCTCACTCGGAAACCCTAGTATGCAGCAATCAAAATCAAGAATAACACAAAGAAATAAACTGAGAACCTTAAGTTATAATGTGTTGCTCATTAAAATAAGGTTGTCATCATCTAAGTATGGATAGTTTCTCTTGATTTCTCGTACCATGCTTATTATATTTCCATTTATTATTAATTTGTTACTGCTGTATATTGTTTAAGCTTGAATGACGACAATTTTTAATATATAAACACTTTTCAAATTACTTCTCAGTTTTCAAAACTGAGTCTTTATGCTAGTTTTGGCATTAATATTTTATAATTATAGTCAAACCACCCCCCCCCCCCCCTTTTCTAAAAACCTCCATTTTCCTCAATTTAACGACAAAGTTAAATGGTTTGAACAGAACTTAATTGTTTTGCATTTTTATTCGAAAGTTGGTAATTAATTTAGTATATTGGGCAATTAAATTCTGAATTTTGGCTTCTTACACAACGCAATGGAACATAGTCTTCCTTCAGTAACTTTAAATTAGTTGTTTTCAACCTGGAACCACATGACTCCTTTGGGATGGATGAAAATCATTCAAGATGAAGAGGCATCACTTTAGTTTCCCCTTAAAGGGGGGAGGGGCGGCATATTGAAAAACAATTCACAGGCATGAAGAAAGAAAGCTGGTGGTTAGTGAAAATGTAGGGGAAGTAGTGTGTAGTAGCCTTGTTTCACGTTATAAAAAGAAAAAAAAAAGAAGTAAGGGTGAGGAGAAACAGTAAAGAAATAATTGGATAAGAGTATTAGTACATTGCCTTGCTGTTTTTTTTGCCCTCAGTTACAAACTTGTTTTGTAGTTTTTTTAATTTTGTTCTTTTTTTTACTTCTATGTACAGTATGTAATAGAAGGATTAGTTCTGAGAAAGATACAATATAAGTGTGTGTGTGGGTGGAGGAATACCGTGGAGAACGAGGAGAGGGAAAAAGCTTAGGAGAACAGCCACCATCATTGTCTCATTGGGATATCACCACACACATCTTTGTTTCATAAGGATTATAATAAACCTTTGCGATGAGGAAAAATAGGTTGAAGAAACAGTCAGCTGGATTGAATTTGTTCCACTGGTGTTTGGATGCAACATCGTTGGTCGTAAAGGGGTTAAGGCAATGCTGGAAAGGGAAGAAATGCTGACTGTTCATGGAGGGCAGTAAAAAACTCTTAGAGATGATTGATTTGTTAAATGAGCTACAGAGCAGGAATTATGACATTTTTCAAAGAATGTAGGTTTTTCACAAAACTTCAGCTGTGTGACATCAATGCTTCCCCAACACCGCATATGCACATTGTAAACATTCATCTGACATTATAGACAGATGTCTTTTGCATTCAAAGTGCTGTCATCTACCTTCTGAATTGGAATTGGAAGTAGGCATAAAAAGAGGGTGAGAAGGCCCTACCTAGCTGGAGTGCATAAAGATTGATATTTTCACAATATAACTTCACTTAGAAATCAATTCAGTAGAAATACTCACTGTTCTAGATGTGAGGGGCTCTGATGAGACGAGAAAATATGGTCAAAAGGGAGTCAATGGCAAAAAAAAAAAAAAAAAAATTGAGAACTGCTTTTTTTAAAGCATTAGTCTGGTATCATGTATTACCATTTGTGATTATTTATTATTGAATTGGTTTTCACAGCTGGTATCATTGCTAGAATCTTCTACATTATAGCCATTGTCTATAGAATATTGCTCCAAATGTTTCATCCACATCTATTGTATAAATCTTCAATGACAACAAGAGTAGAGACAAAGTGATATCCTCTGCTGTCCAGAGACCACTAACTGCACTCTGTAGCCTAGAAGCTTCTACAGAGAATATTTTAAGACTTATATAAAAACATTATCTCTTCTTATCCATATGATAATGGTATGTTAAAATATGTTTTATTATTTTATATAGGTTCTCATGAATGTACCACAAAGAATTCCTTCTAAGCATTCAGGAAGAACAAGACAAAAGACACAGTCAGAGTTGAATTGTTAGTCTTTTCACATTTAATTATCCTATGATTGTATTAGAATAAATCTTCTGGTTTTTTCCCCAATGATTTATGTGTGTTCAGTTAGTTCCCTTATAATGTACAATTTCTAAAACATTTCTTATTCCCTTTCTTGCACATATTCATTAAGTACAGCCAAACCTTCTCTAGATACAGATGGGACCTTGAGGAGTTTATCCATGTTACACGTCATCTATTAATTGTTTAAAAATACATGTCACATATTCTAGTAATAAAAGATTTTAGTGATGAGAATTTGATATTTTCTTTTGATTTTATCTTATTTTCTTTTTTAGTCGAAGGCGTAAATTTTGAACTTCCATTAGTATCAGAATTGTCTTCAAGAAGTGATAAAGTGAGTTTTCAACTTTTCTCTCTTATGAATATTTTCACATGTATTTTTCAAAATCCTATCGATTGGTGAGGGACAATGCAAGGTTATGGTGTCGCAGGGAATTTTTCTCCAATAGGGTTGTTAATAAATGGAATAGCTTACCCCCGGAGGTAGTAAATTGTAACACAATTGACACGTTTAAAAAGAAATACGATAAACATGTTGGGGTAAATCGGGAAGCTATCCATTCTTAGAATAAGACAACCATAAGTATTCTTTATGGGCATTGTATAATATTTTATCATGTGTATATATTGTTTGTAATTTGTGTTAATTGCATTTTTAATTGGGTTGCTGTATTTTTGAAACATATGACAACCATATTTTTATGGGCATCTTTTTATCAGCCACCTCGTTGGGCATTTTGCCTGTTGTGGTGTTGTATTTGTATTTGTATTTGTATATAGTAGTTCAGTGCTCGGTAATTACACACAATTCCTTCTGAAAAAATAATATAGAGAAGTGTTTTTTATGTTTTAGTTATGAGATGAATATTAAGGGAGTTATAATGTTTTAAAATTTTGCGATGTGTCATTTTTCTAACAGTTAGTTACACACCAAACACTGAACAAAGGCAAATTTCTCCCTCAGCAGGGGTTGACACTTTTTGAAAATGAACTGAAATATACAATCCCATTAGAAGCTAAATTTGCTGCTCTTCTCTTGCTATTGGTGCTTTTTTTCTCTTTGTGATGTGTGATGTTTTGTAGTGTGATGTCGCTGTATTGACAAATTTATTTCTAAATTTGTAAAGTGATAGCCAAATGTGATCTGTTTGAAATTTTTTTTCCCAAAATCAACACTTTTTTGCTAAAATGTGAGGTAATTTTGTCTCCACTGTTAAATGAAATATTTTGAGGGAAGGTGCATACAGTGCATTGTGTTTACTGCACAATCATTTTTTTCACTGTCTTTCAAATGAGATCATATGTTGATCAATAAAACGGTAATATTTTTTGAGTTTTTAAATTTCATCAAAATTTTTGCTCAGTGAAGGATGTAAAAATGGTAGCTTAAGGAAAAGAAAGTGACTGGTAGGAACAGTAAAATAATAACAACGATTCAGTCAGAAACTTTAAATCAAACAAATTATTTCATGAATTGGCATATTCAAAATAATTGGTAGTTGGATTTTTTTCCCATCTGTTATTCATCCAGACACGTTTTCTTATCCGTTTATATCGCAATGAAGATTTTTTATTTCCTTCTTACTGCAATTGATTTCTGTCTTGCTGAAATGCTAATTTACTTTACATTTTTACAAGGAAGATTTTGACGTGACTTCGCAAAGAAGCTCATTAACACTGGGAATTTGACACATGTAATAAATCTAAAACAATTGTATAGTCGATTCCGCTTATAACGTTCCCATTTGGAATGTTTTCCCTCTTAGTACAACTTATTTTCATAGTCCCAACTCTCCAAGTAATTCTCATTAAGATTTCCCCTTTTAAAGCATTTTCCCGCTTACAAAGTTTTTTATGATGATCTTTTTTAAACGTTATAAGTGGGATCCACTGTAGTTCAAAATTAGGCATACACACGTTTATATATTTACTAATAAATCAATCTATAAATTCCCTTCTGATCGATTTTCCATTTTGTTATTAAAATCTTAGCTCTTTCAATAATATCTTCTGATTAAATTTAAAGCAAATGAGATTCTCTGACACTTACCTTTTGATTCCCTATTCATATAAATTCTTGCGAAGCAATTTCCTGGTGGAATGATTTTCCTTTTCCTCCCTGATGGTCCATCACTCTGATCTGTCACCATCTAAATGCCACACATTTTCACACCTGAATATAGGAGCTATGTCAGATTTGTGTTGGTGAAACTTAACAGTGTGCTTGTGTGGGTGTGTACCTAGTGTTTGGTGTGTTTTGTGTTCAGTAGGATGCCAACCATCTATCCTCCAAATTGGTAAATACATGGATTTTAAATTTAATGTACACATATTTGTGTTGTGGGTTTGTGTGATCGTTATACATCAATTGAGGGAAATGACACTTTTGCCAAAATTTGGGATTCGAGTCGGAATGAAAACTTTGTGTAGTTGAAGTTACGTGGCGCATAACTGAAATATTTTAAATATTTTAACATTACAAAGTATAGAGGATAATTGAGGCCAAACCTAAATGAGAAAGTATAAATTAGAGTCATATAAATGGGATTCCAATTCCTGAAGGCTCTAAAATATCGGGAATTTGAAAACTCTAGTTATGGGAACCCATACCCCCGAAGATCAAAAATTAAAAATATTTTAAAATACTTAGGTAGAAAATTAAAATATTGAACAAAAATACATTGTTATACTGTCTGTTAATTTAAAATTCTTTTTTGAGTGTTTTAATGACCCACAATTTCTGTGTAAGAAATCTTTGTGCTCCTCCAAAAGCTGATTCTGAGTACACACCCATAATTTTCGCTATGCGAAATGTTGACTTCCATATAGCAGCTAAATGACAAAACTGTGGATATGTAATGTAGAATTTTTACATATTCAGTCCCCCTCCCCAATGATATCAGGAAAGTTTTTACAAAATGAACAGGCGTTCTAAAAAATCCTTTACGATTTTTGAGAAAGATGTGCATTCGCAATCGTGTAGGAATGAGGCGAGTAGACTTTGTCTTTGAATGCCGGTAGATAGCCGCAAAAGTACTGTAATTTCCGATATGTAACCAGAGGGGGGAAACCTACACAAGAATAAAAACTCCAAAATTTTAAAATTTGGTAAACAACTCCCCATTTAGGGACCATCATCTTATTCGTCAACAACTCACTTGTATATCAATACAACACAGTACAGTAAAATGCTTCATTTGTACTTCAAAGAAGTAAAACTACAAGGTTGCACACGATCATGATAGATGGTAGAAAGAGGGGGAAAAAAGAAATTCAAAAAGAAGTTGGTAAGGTTTTTCTCTCTACTTTTTTTTTCTTCGAACTAGGAAAACTCCCCAGGATGTGTGAACAAACTTTTTATGCACCCTGTTATAAAATTCCAGGTATTTGATGTGCTATAGCACGTCATTGACATCTGTTATTGTGTTAATACAAATACAAATACAACGCCACAACAGGCAAATTGCCCAACGAGGTGGCTGACTTAAGAACATCATGGATCCCGAGCCATTTTTTGGAGGCCCTACCTACTACTGCTACACCACACATGCACCCTGCCCACACCCACACCCCAACGAATTGGTACATGCGGGAATGTGCGTGTACGTGTAGTGAAACCTGACGTGAAGTTTTTTGTTTCTCTGTAATGCTTGTTATGTGTAGTGCTGCCATCTGCCACCAGTTTTTCTAACTATGAGTGAAGTGTTATGATTGAATGATTTATCGTTGTAGGACTGTTACTCTCTGTGGCGAGACTTTTTAACGGGGAGATCGGCTCGCATTTGCGCCTTGAAGTTGGGAACCACAGAAAACCAACTTCAGCCGACCACCACTGTGGGGTTCGAACCCGGATCCTTGCATCGCGAGTCCGTCACTATAACCACTCGACCACCACAGCGGCTCAAGTGTTAATTGTGTTGCAGAATTACAACCAACAGCTGTGATGCCAAATTTAAATTTTCCAAAACTTCTGAATTGGAACTGAAAAAAAAACAACTCATCTCAAAATTGTTAGTGGTACTTGCCTACTTACCCTAAAGTCAATTTTTCAAAGTAACTTTAAAAATGACTAAAAAATAGTCCATTTAATTGAAAATTAAATGTAAAAAATTTCATGTCAGTCAGGTTAATTTGTTTTTTAAAAATAAAATAAATTGTAGTGTAAACTTGAACAAGAAAAAATACTTTGAATGGAATTTTCTCATATTGCAGTTTTTTGAGCTCATTCATTTTTAAATGATCTTTCATTTTAAAATGAACTTTTTTCAAAAGTTCAACTTGGTTATAATAGAAGCTTACAGCAGCAGGAAACATTGTTCATATAACAGACTTCTTGTTATAAGCAATAAATATCTTCAACATTAGCTCATTGATGTACGATTGGAAAACATTTGTAATAACAAAGATTTTTATTTTTCATAGATTATAAGCTGTGCTTACACACATTATATCAGACTTTTAATGTTTTTTCAAGAAATATAAATTAATATTCTAATTTTTACAAGGTTTATTTGATTTCTTCTAAATTTCAACTGAAGTTATAAGAAATTTTTTAGTACGTTTCCCAACTTTTTCATTTTTCCCAACTTTTTGGAAACACTTAGGAACTAAGACATTGAATGTTCTAGATGTTATGCTGAAACTAATATCTGGAAAGAAAAGTTATTTGTCTCTTTCGGGAATCGAACCCTGGTCCCCTTGCATACTGGGCAAGTACGCTAATCAATACACCAGAGACACACTTTTCCATTCGTTATAACATGCATTAGTAGCATGAAGCGCTGAGTGGAAACATAGCAGCCTCCCTTAACTAAGCTTAGGAACTTTTTGATGAACCAAGAGAATGTTTCCTCCACTCTGAACTATTTGAATGAAATTGAAATGTTTCTGCAACTGCGTACTACAAAGAAAATGAAGCAGCAGACTATCAGACTTTCTGAAAAAGGATTGAATGCTTCTGGTATGCAAATTTTTTGTTTTAAAAATTGTGGAAAAAAAGTGTTTTAAAAAAGAACTTGATGATAAATTAAGTGTATTATATTTGTATAAATTTACACTGTATTAAATTTCAGACTAACACAAATGGAATGTCAAAAATTCTTTTTCAGTCATTGCTTATCGGTTAACATGACATTTGGTTAACGTGAAAGATTTTAGCAGAACCTTGAGTTTCATATTAGCTAAGATGACTTCCCTTGATCACTCATATGCTTAATCACTCAGTCACTCGCAAATTTATTCAAGCATTCACTCTGTCTTTCATTCCGTCAGCCACTCGGTCACTCATACGCTCAATCATTCACAAGGAAACTTACAAAAGTATTTAATTAGCCACTCACTTAGTCACTCATTCGGTCAGTCACTTATTCACTCAAACGTTCCATCCCTCAATTCCTCCCTTTGTCACTGACACGGTCAATCACACTATCGCTCACTTGATCACTCATACAGTTAATCACTTGGTCACTCATACGTCCATTTGGTCAGTCACTCGGTCACTCATATGGTTAATTACTCAGTCTCTCCTTTGGTCACTCATATGCTCAATCACTCATTAAAAACTCATTAATTGGAAACTTACACAAGATTTAATCGATCACTCACTCTTGGGCACTCATTCACTCAAACGTTTCATCACTCAGTAACTCCCTTTATCACTGACACGGTCAATCCCTCGATCACTCACTTGATCACTCATACAGTTAATCACTTAGTCACTCATGCAGTCATTCACTTGGTCGCTCATGCAGTCACTCATTTGGTCACTCATACGTCCATTCGGTCAGTCCTACGGTTAATTACTCAGTCTCTCCTTTGGTCACTCATGTGCTCAATCACTCAGTCACTCACTTGGAAAATTACATAAGATTTAATCGGTCACTCACTCTTGGTCACTCATTCACTCAAATGTTTCATCGCTCAGTAACTCTCTTGGTCACTCACACGGTCAATCCCTCGATCACTCACTTGATCGCTCATACAGTTAATCACTTGGTCACTCATGAGGTCATTCATTTGGTCACTCATACGGCCATTCAGTCAGTCACGTGGTCACTCATACGGTCATTCACTCATAAAGTCAATTGCACACTAGTTCTTACGGTCACTCACGTGGTGAGTCATTCTGCAACTCGATTAGTCATTTGTACGGTCACTAACGCACTCCTACAGTCCATTTCATGCTCACTTGGTCACTCATACGGTCACTCGATCACTCACACGGTCAATCACTCATACGTTCAGGGCAAGTGAAATGTCAGGTGTGAATTTTTCGGGGCCAAACGCGCCAGGGGCGAAATGTACTGGGGCGAAATTTCCGGGGGTCAAATGTAACGGGGACGAAACGTTCCAGGGGCAAGATGTCGGGAACAAACTGTTTAGGACGAAATGTCGGGGGCGAAAGTTCCGGATCCCACCTCCTCAAATCAAAAATTGGACCCACTTTTCCATATTAGCTTTTCACAAGGAATCCCATGTGTATATTATTATTGAGCTGTGGATAGTTACTACCCTGTATAATCTTTCCATGAGCTGTGGATAATTACCACCCTGTATAATCTTTCCATTGTAGAACCAAAGCAGTTTTATGCAAGCAATAAAATCACCATGAAGTTTGCTCTGCTCTATGAGATTTTGAATATTTTTGCCATTGAGAATAGAATCAACTTTCATGTTAGTACATCAATAGCAAATCTGTAGTTTATGTTGTACATAAGTTAAATATGTTAATTGTTTTTAAATTTTCAAAAATTACCAATCAATTCCAAATAAATTTATATGTTTTATCATAGCATTAGTAATTCATTGAAAATACTATTTATAGAAAACAGTTGCACAAGTACATTAATTGTTAAAATTATTCTAATTTAAAATTAAAAAAAAACATGTTTAAACAATAATATCAAACGACAGTATAATGATTATATGTTTCAAACAGTCATATAATGCAGGGTGATTCAGAGAAGGTGGGGAAAAACTTTAAGAGGTGATAATCAGGGCTGTCATTTCAACTTTTTCCGGGGGGGGGGGGCAAAGAACATGTGCTCAATGTATTTATAATTATATATATATACACACCATTTTTAGTGTATTTTCAAAAGCCAGAGGGGACACCCCCTGACCCCCAAATGACAAACCTGATGGTAGTACACACCAATACAAACAATTGTCATCAGAAAATGTGTGGTCTAACATGAAACGTAAACACGCTAGCGCGTTTCGAAACAGCTGCTCTGCAAATGTTAAAACAGCATTCCTGTTGAAATTTATCGGGAGAAAAAGAACACCATGCATGCAAATGTAACCTGAGGAAGAAGAAGAAACCGTATGCAAATCTGCATCACAGTGAATAAAAGGCACGGACACCAGGCAGTTGCATGATGTAATAACTTTACAGGTTTGGCATCCACACCTTTTATTCACTGTGATGCAGATTTGCATAGTTTCTTCTTCCGCTGGTTACATTTGCATACACAGTGTTTTTTTTCCACGATAAATTTCAACAGGAATGCCATGTTAACATTTGTGGAGTGACGTTTCAAAATGCTCTAGTGCGTTTGCATTTCATGTTAGACCATGCATTTTTTAATGACAATTGTTTATATTAGTGTGTACTATCACCTTTTAAAATTTTTCTCATCTTTTCTGAACCACCCTGTAAATAATAGTTTTTCCTAGAACCGTTTATTTCTCAATCCCTTGAGCTTTTTTCTCTTTTATTGCATCCTTATCAAAATTATACTGTCTATATAATGAGCTTTGTGCATGTGGGGTATCATTTTAGTCTCTTTCTCTTACTACAAGTGTGAGTGAAGTGTAAAATTTTCCACTGTGTGTAAAAGCGAGCTTGCAAAGTTAGCAACAAAGAGGGAAATTGAGTTTATCAAAGTTCAGTTGAAGGGGAAACAACATTAAGTTAGAAAATTAATTATAACAACAAATGTAATTACTTACTTAATTTATAGCTTCTTAAAGAGAAGTACATCGCATTGAAAATTAAAAGTAAAACTTGTCAAAAAGACTTGAAAAAAAAATGCAAGTGATATATTTAAAAAAAAAAAATATTTGTATTGTACCAATCTTATATTTTAAGAGCAATAATAAAAGAAGTCAATGTTGAGAAGGATCGATTGACTGCGTGCTTGCAGGGCAAGCGTGTGCATGCGCACCTTTAGACGTACGATTTTGGGTTCATGATTGTTGGAGTGTCTTGTTCTTGTGTACACTTCTAACCATAAACTTTTTTGCCTTTACTCACGCACTCTTGAAGGTGGTTCTGAATTTGTTCACAGCTGCCATGCAGGCAGGAGCATATGTGTAAAGGGGCCTTAACTCATTATCAGCTAAGATCCAAGTTTAATGAGTTTTATATCTGATTTTACAAATTCAATGCCAGTGGTGGCCAACAGCCGGCCTGTGGGCAGCGACTGGGTGAAATTACTGTATATTAAATTGATTTTTTTATCATTATATAAGCCATCATTTTCAACAGCAGACTATTTACATACATTATTTATAGTAACAATAGTGATTAGCTATGTTCTCGTTGCACTGTCTTGTCGTACACACGTATTGTTATTAAAGTTTGTTATGGGCATTTGTACCCTCATTTCTTTCCTCTACTTCATTGGGCAAGTTACCTTTTTTGTCTCTGTATTTGTATCTGAATGCGTATTTGGTGTTCTGCTCACAGTGCAACAGCTTTTTCAAAATGGATGCCAACTTACACTGGTGCCTCAAAATTAAAACCGACTAGGTTATACAGACCCTTATAATTCCAAAGAGCAAAATGTGTCATTTGAGATGGTCAGATTCATATTGTGCCATTAAACGAGAGTTTCCACCCCTGACATGATGATTTTTTGTGTCAAAAACAGAGGAGCAGTCATCTCTAAATTTTGACATAGCAGGTTGGTGGCATTTCACGTTGAAGCAGACTAACATTATCTCAAACCGAAATACTGCTATTCTGTTCCAAGAAAGTAACTCAAGTATTTAGAATACATGTATCGCAAATCTGGTTCTGTGTAATGTCATGGATATACAAGAGCTCCAGGTAATGGTACATGTGTGCACATCCTTTCACATCTACAGGTAATCTTCCTGGTTCATGTGAAGCTAGTCCATTTTATCTTAGTACCATTACAAGTTTACCCATGATAGTCAATACTATCCACATGACTCGCTTTTGGCACCCATTTCATCCCAATAATAAAACTCCTCTCAAAGTCTACCAGTGAGTGAATCAATTCCTTGAGCATCTGTTCGATCCATGTGGCCCCACTGGTTGCCAAATCAGGAGTAAGGGATAAATATAATTGTAGAAAAATGTAGAAAAATTATTTTGTCTGTAAAATTCAAACTATGGATGTAATTGAATGGACTAATTTGTGAAAGAAACAGTAGTTTTTGATGCACACACAGTTACACTTCTGGCACAACTCACTAGGTAGTAAGTTAAATCGCTCATAGATGGTGATAGACCTGAGTTGTGCTCAGTTTGAAAGAAAGAAAAAGAAAGGATGCAACACACAACCAGAGTGTTGTTCCTGGTTCAGCCTGCAATGTTGGCCCTTGAATAGTGAGAAGTTGCCCCACCCCAATCTGTGCTATAGTTTCACAAAATTTATGTTTTTATCACCTCTTTTTCAATTTTGTTTTTTTCACTGCCTCTCAACTCAAGCCACCCTTGGGGTTCTATACTGAACTCATAGCTTTTACTGCCCGGGAAATGCCATCAACCGTAAGAGAGAGGCCATATTGCCTACTTTGGCAAAAACTAATGTATGTTATTCAACTATAGAAAGTAATCATACTTCATGCCTTTATATTTAACCTATTTTGAAATATGAAAGTCCTTTTGAACTTATATTTTGAAGCTTAGAAACAAATTTTAAGTATAGTTCAACTTCTGTTAATTATCAATATAATTCAAACTTCTATATTTTCTCCTGGTTATTTTAATCTCCCTTGTAATATATTGGAAAGAGTATTGTTTTCAGAGGGTATTTATTGTTAAAGCATGAAACTATGTAATTGTTTTAGTCACAATGGCAATTTGATTAATTTTTTTGCACTGTGTTTTTGCAATTTGTGAGTCATAGCCTTGATTATTTGCAATAAACGCTTATAACTTGAAGATTAAATATCTCCATAAATATTGGATTTAGAAAAAAAAAATACTGTAAATGCATTTTAAGAGAGTTCTACATTTGATTAATTGGAAGCTACTGCACAAATGGATTGTATAAAAAGTTATTTAACTTTTTGTAATTGGAAGCATACTTCTAAATTAAATTATCATAAAGATAGTCATATAGACAAACAATTTGAATCAGCCTGTATAAAAAACAGGACCCATAAAGTTTTATAAGATACCGAAAACTTACAGCTTAAAAATTTTTTAAAATGATCAAAAAACTATTCAGCAAAAATGGTTTTATGGCTTTAAACAATGACTTTCAGGATGTTCACTTTTGTTACTGAGGTTTTCAAATAATGCAGACCCCTTTACAATGCACAATAAAGAACACAATAGGCCAAGGATTTTAATTTTTTACATATCCTTTACAATGGTTTGTTACTCCTGAAATGCTTAAAATGTCTGATCTCAGAGGATCAGAATCTGTCACCGTGTTTTTTTCAAACTGAGTTACTGTAAAATTTCTTGATAGTCAAACTTAGTGTGATCAAAGTAGGAACAAATGATATAGGTAAATAACAAGGGAAAAAGTCACAAATTCCTAAGCCATTTCAATTGGATTCCTGGTCAGCGTGATAGTGGTTCTATTTATTCTTTGAGATACTCATAGTATGTCAAAATGCATCAGGAGTTCCCTGCTTTTTCCCTTGTTGCTTATCATTTGCTCCTTCTTTGATTGTATCGGGAAAAGGATTATTAATCCTCCAAACTAAAAATGTGTTTATTAATTTCTTTTTGCTTGATGTTTTCACAGCAACCTGGGGATTGTGATCTTTTGCAAGCTTGGGGAATTTCTGAGGTAAATAAGTTTCACAACTGTCTGCATGAGGACTGCTTATGTTTCTGGGTTAAATTAATCACTTTTAATGAATAAAAAAATTAAAAAGAATAAGTAAAAATTTGTCAAATAAAGATTTTTTTTATTTCAAAATAAAATTAGAGTAATGGGTATAATGCAGGTTTGGGAAAATCTCACAAAAAAATTATTAGTGGTAAAAGAGTGGCATCTGAGTATAACTATGACACAATAGCTAATGATGAATTTAAAAAAAATCTCTCTGTGTGTGTGGTTGATTTCAAAAGTTTAAAAGATTGGAAAAAAATTTTTAAAAGTGGCAAAATTGTGCAAATGTGCAAAATTGTTTATTTTCTATTTTGACATTCAATAGGTTTTTTATTATAAATCATTAAAAAAAAATCAAAATTGAAGGTATTTTATTTGGAATACAAATCTATAAGGTGAGTAGAACTATTTTTCCCTTTCTTCAGTTTCATACCACATTTGCTAAAACCAATGCGAGTAGATACCAAACTAGCATAAATTTATTGGCTTCCACTTGCCCTAGCACAGGGAAAACCTTTGGAGAGTTTAACCCTCTTACACGTCCTACTTTCCCTGAAGAAATGTCATAATTATCTTAAAATAGCAGATTAAATAATAAAGGAAGAACTTGGCACTGAAATATTGATATTAAACCAATTCACACTTTCAGAAATTGTTGAAATGGAAAGAGCACAACAGGTAGCAACATGATTACAAACCAAACTTCTCCATATGAAATCTCCTTGTAACCTTGTATTAGCAGCTAGTGCAACTAAGCACATTTTTACTGAAAAATTGATGAAAAGTTCCACCAGCGACCATTCACATAAGCTAACAGGATTTTAGAAATCATATTGGTTTCAACTTATTTTGATGTGCTTTGCAAAAGAGAGACAGTATAATGAGAAAAATAAGAACATAGACTTTGCAGCTATTATGGGAAGAGCTGCACAATGCTAGGTCTGTTTCTTATGAGCCTATCCAGACCCTTCTAGAACCCAATGAAATAAAATAACTAGAATAACATAACAAATAAATGCAATATAACAAAATAATAAATTCAATATACGGTCAAACCTCGTTAATGTGAGCCTGCTGAACATGAAACTCTGATTAAAATGAAAAGAATTCTTGATCCTGTCATTCTTTGTGGCGATATAATGTTAAAAAATATGCTTAACATGAACCTTTTAAATGGAAGTTTGCTTAACGTGAAAGGATTTGTCAACCTGAATTAAAAAATGTTTTGTAGAAAAATTCCGGGAAGGTAATGGTTGGGTGCTGTTGTTAATGTGCTATACAAGGGAAGAAGGGCATGACCAGGGCCGTCATTTCAACTTTTTCCAGGGGGGAGGGGGGCAAAGAACATGTGCTCAATGTATTTATAATTATATATATATATATCATTTTTAGTGTATTTTCGAAAGTCACGCTCCCTGACTCACCCAAATGACGGGCCTGGGCATGACGTCATTGGAAAGAGGGTTTTCTTGCTCCTGAGCGGGGGTTGGTGGGGGGGGGGGTGATGCACACGCTCTTATCTCTGAATCGGCTCATTGTTCTTTTGTTTTGAAAACCTGTTGTAATGATTTAAGATCATAGATGATGCTGTGGCAGAATCAGATAAGTCTGATGATGAACCAGAAACCTACTTTTGACCTAATATTTTGTGAAATCAAGCATTGGAAGCTTTGAAAACACTTAGGAACTGAGACATTGAATGTTCTAGATGTTATGTTGAAACTAATATCTGGAAAGAAAAGTTATTTGTCTCTTTCGGGAATCGAACCCTGGTCCCCTTGCATACTGGGCAAGTACGCTAATCAATACACCAGAGACACACTTTTCCATTCGTTATAACATGCATTAGTAGCGTGAAGCGCTGAGTGGAAACATAGCAGCCTCCCTTAACTACGCTTAGGAACTTTTTGATGAACCAAGAGAATGTTTCCTCCACTCTGAACTATTTAAATGAAATTGAAACGTTTCTGCAACTGCGTACTACAAAGAAAATGAAGCAGCAGACTATCAGACTTTCTGAAAAAGGATTGAATGCTTCTGGTATGCAAATTTTTTGTTTTAAAAATTGTGGAAAAAGTGTTTTAAAAAAAGAACTTGATGATAAATTAAGTGTATTATATTTGTATAAATTTACACTGTATTAAATTTCAGACTAACACAAATGGAATGTCAAAAATTCTTTTTCAGTCATTGCTTATCGGTTAACATGAAATTTGTCTAACGTGAAAGATTTTAGCAGAACCTTGAGTTTCACATTAGCTAAGTTTGACTGTATAGCAAAGTAAAACAAATAAATTCAATTACAAATAAAAATTCAATCACAAATGAATGCAATAACAAAACAAATAAGTGCAATAACAAAACAAATAAGTGCAATAACAAAACAAATAAGTGCAATAACAAAACAAATAAGTGCAATAACAAAATAACTAAATGCAATGACAGAATAACAAATAAATGCAATAATGAATGAATGTAATAACAAATAAATGCAATAATGAATGAATGTAATAACAAATAAATGTGTGCAATTACATAATAAATACAATTTCCAATGAATCAGTTACTGGGATATACAGTAAAACTTTCTCAAAATAAATTTTCAAGGGACTAGATGAATTTTTCACGTCAGCCAAGTGTCCTTACAAAATAAAGAGAAAATGTTTCCAGTAAAATACTGAAAGTAACTACTTTTTAGTTTTGATATGTACAGTAAAAATTTCATTTTAAATTCAGTTCACAATCACGGAAAATTGTTGTTATAGCAGACTTCTTGTTATAAATGAATTTCCATATTTTGCTCTATCAGGTTATAAACTTGTAGAAAATTGCTACTTCATGTGCATTAAAATGTCCTTTTGATCATTTTGTTCTGATACAGTGAAATCTCGCTACAACAATACTATATATAATGATAAATCCCTCTACTATAATATTTTTCAAATCTTATTTAGAATCGCCTAGAGTCTAATTTTAAACTTCTCTTGATACAATAATATCCTTTACTGCAATGTACCCCTCTATAAATATATGTTTTTAGGAGATTTTAAAAACACTACGAAACGATAATTTTTTATATTTCATTCAAAATATCCTTCAATATATTTTGTTATATTTTTCTGTATACACATTTTTCCCAGGTTATCCTTGGTCATTTTAAAGTGATAACAATTGAATTGAATACAAAAAATATATATAAATAATATTTAAAAAAATAAGGCTTGACCTGTAAGTAAAAAATACAATGCACTGACCTTAATGTCATTGTTCCTGAAGACAATTGTTTGACAAGCCGATGAATATGTCGGCCAACCTGTTAACTTTTAATTATCCAAGGAGGTCCTCTATAGCAGTGTTTCTCAACCGCCGGGCCCCAACACCAGTCAAACCGGGCCCTGAATGGTTAACTGGTTCATTTTTACCCATTTACACCCCATTAGTCATGCGTATGACTGGGTCTTCCCCTCACATAAAAGAAATAAACTGGAACGCAGGTTTCCAAAGGTTGAGAACCACTGCTCTATAGCACATTTCCACTCATGGACAAGCAATAAAGATCAATTCAAAACAAAACAAAAAAATATATAAAGGGAAGGGACCACACGGTCCTCACAGGTCAGAAGTTACATTAGGAAGTGAGGGAAACTCCCTCCTGCAATGCCTGCTTATATATTTGCATACTTGCCAACTACTATGGAGTGTCCGTAGTTTCTATGGATTTGTCTACCATAAAATATGGAATTATGATAAATCGCAAAAAACTACGGAAGTCTGTTTTTTTTCAAAAGTATTTGTTTTTGATTGGAGCTTTCACTAAATTTTATTATTCTGTTGAGTACAAAATGATGCCACACAAAGACTACATCTCCACAGAATGAATATGAAGCTGAATTTGAAATGCAGTAAAGCAACCTTGTTGTTGATAGTCGTCGTAAAGGTTTGCTTTGTTTGGCTGTCCACACATCTGCCAGTGGAATCCTTAGGTAGGTCCTTGTACTGAAAATGTTTTAATTGCTAAATTGAAACAAAAAAAGAAAAAAAAAGAGAGCAGAAGTTTAATAATTTAATCAAGTTTCTTCATACCATTTTCATGGATAAGTTTCTACAAAGAAAGCTGAAAAGGGATGTCAATGACGAGGAAGCATTGATAGCATCCAGTTCTAAGCCAGTTCTTTCATTGATTTCATGAGGAATATTCACGGCAAGCAGGCCCAAACAAAAGGCTACTTTGAATGTTTGTCAGAGCTGGGCAAATGTCTGATCTCAAACCTAATTTTGTTAGAATGAACTAAAGCGGCACATTCTCAGATAACTTCAATAACTTACAGCACATTTACAGATCCCTTAAGTAGCCTACTTTACCACACACCAACCCCGGGCATATATCGCCGTACGGCAATTTCCAACCAGTGGAGTTGGGTGGGAAATGAAGACTCCATCCATCGGTGGTCGCCCCAGGATTGGTAGGTAAATAACTTGCTTCTCTAACATTCTATGCCTGGATTCGAACCCATGGACCTTGATGGTAACCTTCATAGTGGAAGACAAGCACCCCCCCCCCCCTCTCCTTCTTAAGTGACCTGGGATGCTGTTCCAGATCACTTAAGTAACCTGCCTTATTAAATTAAAGGGTTCATCCAATGAGTCATTAGATCTAGTACATAGTGAAAATATTGTCAACATATGAATAAATCTCTTCCCACCCAGAGAAGAAGTGAGCACAATTATGTATTTCTATTTAATCATTCTTAGTATAATGTTGCTGATCAGCTGTGATCACCAATCATGCTATAGATCGTGACTTAATTGAAGCCAATCCCCTGACCTGGACATCATTCCGTAACAGGTACTGTTACATTTCCCTCCAGCCAACAAAAAAAATTCATTGAGTTTTTTGGAATGCTGTTTCTTTGGGATTTATTTTGCCAAAACCAGAGAAAAAGTCCAGAGGTCTCATCAAAAATTGGCTCATAGAAATTCAATGCAACCTGAATTGATACATCTTGGTGTGCTTTGCATAGACAAAATATTATATATGCAAAAAAAATGAAATAAATGATCTACCGTGAAAATTTCCGGATTGTTGTCCACATATAATTTCAAGGATCAGTTGAGCCCCTAATTTTATGCAATATATTATTGGGTTCTCAGGTTAAGTTTTTGATATCCAAAAATGTGAGCAGACAACAATATGAAATTAGACTTTTTTCCCACAATTGACCATCTATTCAATGTTAAATAATTTCAACAATTAAATATATCACAGTTATTGATAAATTTCCATTTGATTTTCCAATTCTTATCTCAATGAAGCTCAGGTTTTCTGTAGACTTTGTATCTTAGATGACCTCCAGGTCATGTCATGCAATCCTTCTTGACCATTGCAACCAGGCTTCTGCAATCCTTTTTGAGTTGTCAAAATCAATCACCTAAGTCCCAAGGAACTACTACAAACAGATGCACCAACGTCTGTCCATCGAAGTGCTCACACTGGGAGATTTCAATGTAGGAAATTTACTGGAACATCAGTTGATGCAGTCTCTCTCTCAAGTCGTGACATGGGGAAACACCTGTCTTTTCATGATTGGACCACACTCCTAGAATATCTCAAGGCGAGAACATTTTTAGTTACAGTTCAAATTAATATGTGAGTAGTACTCAATTAATACATAATTAAACTAATGAATAATTTTCATCCAATGACTGAGGATTAGTAACAAAGACTAATTGTTAACTGGATAAACAAAATCAACTGCAAGAAATAGTGATCGATCTGTAGGCAGCAAGGGTATTTATACAACTGGCTGATAAAGATATTTCAGGACCAACTGTTCTACTTCTACCTTCCGTCTTTACATAAAAACAATGACGTAATACTTAGGATTTGCATAATTACACATCACAAACATTTTTATAACTAAATTATTGTAGAATGGCAACAAGATTAACATCAAATGGGAGGAATTGCTCAGGTTCACCCAATGAGTCATTAGAACTATTGCTTTGTGAAAATATTATCAACAAGTGAATGAATCTCGGGTGGAAATACGCGGGCTACCACCCAGATAAAAAGTGAGTACATTTATGTTATTCATTTATTCATAGTATAATGTTGCAGATCGGCCGCGATTGCCCATCATGCAATCAATCGCAACTGAATTGAGGCGATCCTTAGACTTGCACATTGGTCCGTAACAGGTACTATTACACTGCGGCATATTTCCACTCCAATTAAATGGTCCACAGCAGATTTTCAGATCACTTAAATAGCCTGGGGCGCATTTAAAGATCACCTAAATGGTTCACGGTACAATTATAGATCACTTAAATGCCCCTTTTTACCCTCTCCACTGTCTTCAATATATCCATCTAGCATTTGTATCTGGGAAAAAGTATACATAACTTTTTCCTTAGAGTTCAGGGGGAAAAACTCCCTCGAAAATCAGCTTGTAAATTATTTTTCTCTTAGCGGTATGCATATTTTTTTCTGATTCCATGTCCAAAAGGCTGTTGTTCGGAGATTACCTATAATTTTTAGTCTATGGGAAGTGTTCAGTTCCAACAAAATGTGGCCTTGTTTGGAGGTGGCCGTTAGATGTGGTTTACACTGTAGTTTCGTTTTTTAGCATCATCTATGTCTGCCTTTCAAATTTTGCACGTATGAATTTTGGTTCTAATTGTTGACATTCTATCATTCTTTTTCTATCCGAGAAATAAATTTTTCAACAATTTACAGAGTAGTCGATTATTTTTATAAATTTTTCCACTTACAAAATAATTGGATACAGTGAGAAATATCACTTATTAAGATGTTTCTTCTGCTTCCATGAGGCACCATTCAAATAATGGAAAAGTTGATGCCTATTGTAATTTATTTCTTGAGTTTATTTATTATATTTTGAGAGAATGGATGAGATGGGCGTTATATATACACAAATTGCCCAACGTGCCCAGGGCATGTAAAAATGTTGACCAGCGAACATTTTCTTATATGCCTATACATTTGCTTCGTTTGATGCATTAAATTTCCATTTTTTGTATATTCCCAATTGCCTCACTGTGTGCTGCCTTTTTAACTCAGACGATTTTCTATAAAGATTTCCCACTGCATTTCCTTTGGTGTCATTGTATACAGGGGATCCCAGTTATAAAGTTCTCACTGAATGTTTTTCCACTTAATATGATTTATTTTCATGATCCTAACTTTCACTTATACTGATTGAAATTTACCGTTTCCAATGTTTTTTTTACAAATAAATACAAATATCTATTCCCCCGCAGACTAGGGAAACCTCCTGTCACAAGTTCTACGCAACACTAACCAAGGCTGAGACATACTAACACTATATAACTAGATAATAACACTTAAAAAATATGAGAATGAGAAACGTTTACAGGAAATTAAAATAATTTAAAATATGTTACATTTCAAAGTATACATAAAAAATTGTAGGAAAAATTGCGAAAACAAAATGCTCAACACTTAGTCACAAAGAAGAAATATATATATATATAAGGAATAGAACACACCCCTAAAAAGTATTAAGATACAAAGTACAATTTATACTTATTAGTATTAGCTAACTATCTATTCACTAACACTAAAACAATTAGGAACAAATGAAAAAAAAATTACTGAGAATACCTGGGAAAAAGTATATACTGTTCGCTAACACTAATGCCAAAAAAAACCGATGAAATTATATAAAAGGAGCAGGAAAAACACCAAAATGGCAGGAAACAAAGAACCAGATATTTCCTCTTATACGAGCATGGGGGCAAAGAAATTGACTTTCAACAAAGAAATAACGGCAAAAACCTGGCAAAAGTACAATGAAAATTAAATGAGAACGAGAAAAAAAAGTTTAAGCCCATCAAAAATACACAATAAAAATTTAAAAAATTGAGAATAATAAAAAACACTCATCTCCCAAATCTAACAATTGTGGTCCTTTTAAAAATCCAGTGGCAAAATCAAATTAAAGAGAATAATTTAACACACAATCTAGAAAAATAAAGAAAACACAGCAGAGTTTGAACCAAAAAATAAATAAACAAACACACTAAATGAAACTCACGAGAACGAAGAAAAACACAAAATGGCACACTGACGCCACGGATAATCTCTCAGTAATTCCTTGGAAATGATCCTAGGTAAAAGTAAGCTTATTGGCTGGTGAGCAGAGTGCGATAAAAACATGTCTGATCCCCGCCACGGCCAATAAGACAAAATTATGATTTTTTGAAAAACGTTATAAACTGGATAGACTATTATTTGTCTCGTGATTATCTTAGAGCTCTTGATTGTGAACTAATTCTGGATTGTAAATTTTTTGTACCATTTTCATCGTCATGGATTTTCCATTTGTAATATTTTTCTACATCAATCCCCTGATGCTAGAATCACGAATGTGCAAATTTTCGCTTTTTGGGTTTATTAGTTGGTTGGATCCCTTATTTTGCTATCTAAGTTTTGCCAAAAATGCAAATGTTCAACCCCTATTGAAATGCATATTACAAAGGATCTTATGAAAATTATACTCATAAAGTAACATGGGTTGAGTAAGAGTAAACATTCAAACATCTTTCTAAGTTTTGGGAATTCGCACATTCATGCTTCTGGCATGAGGGGAACGATATATTTTCTATACTTTTTCCTATTTCCATGCTAGTTATTATAATCTATCATTGAAACAGTAGATTCAGTGAGTGCAGTCCAGTTTTGGGACACTTAATATTATAGTTTTTAGTTACTTTCTCTTTTTTCCACTAATTATAAATGCCTTTTTATGTCTATTTTAGTTATTTTTAGTACCTTTTTGCCTGCCTATTTTGACTGTTTTTAGTGCCTAAACTTCCGTGCTCTAATGATAAGAGTCACCTTGTTCAATTCTGAAAACTTTTACTACATGTATTGAAATGTCATCAATTATGATTTCAAAGACCATTTTCTTTAACCCTTTTAGACCTGGTGCACACATGTGGGAGTGACTTTTTCTTGCTGTAAATATTCTTTTTTTTACCTCAGTAAGTTTGGCCCTGACTTCAACGATTAAACACCCTCAATCCTTGAAGTTGGGGCAGAATTCCTGAGGTTCAAAAAAAAAATATCTCCATGAGAGAAAATACCACCTCTACATTTGTACTATCTTGGTCTGAAACAGTTATTGTATTATTGCGCATTGCATGTGGGATTGTTTTCCTTAGCCTAAATTATAGTAAGTTTATTCATTATGCTTGTGTTAGTTTTTTCCTTTAATATTTTCTAATTATATATTTATTTAATTTTAATAATATAATTATTATATTTTTAAATTGAGTTGGTTGGAGCCCTGTTTTTATTATTACAACAGGACACAATTTTCACCAAGAAATTCATTGTTATCTTTAAAATCAACTAATTTATTAATTTTTTTCCATCCAAGAAATTACTAATTTAATTTTTCCAAAAAAATTTCATAAGGGAATTTTTTTGTGGTACAGACAATAATGAACTTGAAATGATGCCAACAGCAGCTTTGGGGGCATGCCTTTCTTAGGTCTTCAGAATAATGTTATATTGAAATTTCACTGTATATAAGCTCTGTATTGTTGCTTTGTGTGGTATTTTATAAAGCAATCTCGAAGATGCATCCTCGGTTTGGTGTCGGGGCAAGTATCACAGTAATATATGACTACCAGTTAGTTAATCCTCTTTTACAGAAAGCTTTTGAAACCTGATCTGTTCATTTTACTTATAGTCTTTATTTTTAATTTCTATTCCCCCTTCAGGAACCAACAGCAGAGAATAGCTATGACTTGGCTACTGCATGGATGGAGGAAGATTTGGATTCTGATGCTTTACGCAAGTAAGATAAAAGCATTTTTTCAACCATTACTTTGTTTTTTATAGCGAAGAAAGTAAACAAAATCATTTTCTGCTGTTGATAAACTGCAATTCTCAATGGATTGTAATGGCAAAATGTGTGTGCAAGAATGTATATAATATTGCATTTTTCTCTCTCAGCATGGCTATATGTACTGGGAGAAAAAAAATTGGTTTGCTGCACATAAATCTATATACAGAGATGCCGCTGTACTCTAATTTACCTGGGTCTTGGGACCCAGGTTATTTTATTTTTCTCACAAAAAAAGTAATCTTGGAAAAAAATATGGTCCCTCCCCATAATTCACTGGTATATCTATGAATTTCTTCCAGCATAGCCCCAGGTCTTTGATCACCTGCTTATATCTCATCATTGAGACAGAGGCGGGCCATGATCTGGGTAGGAGAAAGGGTATCTCTGTGAATCAAATAATTTATTTCTAAAAATAATTATTAAAAATAAATCATACTAAGTAATTCCCATTAAGATTTCCTGTTTGAAATGTTTTCCTGCTTACGTTTTTTATGACGGTTTTTTTTTAAAAACTTTATAAGCAGGATCCACTGTAACTAAAAGTTAGAGGCACACATTTATATATTTACAGTAGAACATCAATTATCCGAACACATCGGGACCGAAGGGTGTTCGGAAAAGTGAAAAGTTCAGAAAATCGATTTCGAAACTAATTCGATAACACAAAGGAATAGATTGAAATTCAGCGACAAAAACCTTAAAATAATTAAAATTAACCGACTTATTCTGAAAGTAAATGAAAAAAAAGCATCACAAAAGAAAAAAATAAATCCATCTTTAATTGCTTCAAAACTTGCTTTGACATTTTGCCTTCCCATCCTGTAATACTTTCAACATTAAAAATTGAAGCGGATTAGTGTTAGGCCACGATTCTAACCATGCGAGACATTTTGTGAAACACTATTATGCCTCACTGTGCATTATTACACCTGCTGTTGGTTCATCTTCATCACTTTCACAGTCCTGATCAACTTGATTGTTCAATTTCCTAATTATTTCTCCATCACACAAAAAAATGATATCCCGGATCATTACTATTAATTTTCAACCACTGCGACACATTCTTTCATGACAGGACTGGAATACAGGGAGTTCCTGAAGCACATCTAAGCATTCTTTCGAATCTGGAAAATTTCAATCATCTTCAGTGGTTACGTTAAAACCATGAAACTACGGGTATAACTTTCTAAACCTTTGCGAGACTTTAGTCCATCTGCTGTTTTCACATTTTTTAAAAAATAAAATTATATAAAAATTATTAATTAATCACACATAAAATTTTCTATTTTATTACAATTTTTTTTAAAATTACTGAGGGTTGCCACACCTAGTCCGTATTCAGCTACAAATTTCCACCATCACCCGCTTTCAATCTTTTTTTCGATGTTTAAAACAACACGTTTTCGTTTTGTCGCCATTCTGCACTTGAGAGAGACAAAAAGTATTGACACTGGCAAAGCTAAAGAAAGATTGAAAAATATCTGTTTTAAGCAAGCTAGGAAAGATACCCCCCCCCCCCGACAAAACCGTGATAAGAACTGTTTTGTTGTGAAGAAGACCCTTGACTCCCTTTCATTAAGGTACACCCACAGGATTAAGATGAATTTGTAGATAAGAAAAAAAGATTACAGCTAAATCTGCTCCTATTCACACGTTTGTTTGATTAAGTAACTGCATACACCGTACCCAGGTCTGCCATTGTTTACATCTATAACTCACAGGTACGGTATGTACAATTGTTTGGAAGTGGATTATTGTACAATAGGACTAAGCTATCGAGTTGGGAGATAAGAGGATTCAAGTTCCAAGAAAATACCAACTGCGTTCAGCATCATTGACTATAGAAAACTGAAAATGAATTAGGTTGAAAAGGGGTTTGGTTGACCGAGTTGTTCAGAAAATTGATGTTCGGATAATTGATGTTCTACTATACTACTAAATCAATCTATAAATTCCCTTCTGATCGATTTTCCGTTTCGTTAAAAGAAATCTTAGCTCTATCAATAATATCTTCTAATTAAATTATATATATATATATATATGTGAGCCAGTGTGAGATTCTCTCTCAGACACTTATCTTCTTATTCCCTGTTTATATAAATCCTTGTGAAGAGATTTCCCGGTAGAATGATTTTATTCTCTCCCTCATGGTCCACCACTTGGATCTGTCGCCTTTTAATTGCCACATATTTTCACACCTGAATATAGGTCATGTATGTTAGATTTGTGTTGGTGAAACTTAACAATGTGCTTGTGTGTGCGCACCCAGCCTTTGGCATGTTTTGTGTCCAGTAGGTGGTGCCATCTATCTAGGGCTGTAACTAGATCCTTACTCAAACTGGGCAAGCATGTATTTTGGCACCAGTGCCATCTTAACGCATGGGGCCCACCCAAGTGTCTCAAGAGAAGAGGAGCCTCAGTGAAATGAGAAGTAGTTAAATTTTTTGAAAATTTGTTAGGTAAGGCCTCAGAAAAATGACTTGGCCCAGGGGCCCACGATGCTCTCAAGACGGCCCTGTTTGGCACCTTGTGTAATGCAGAGAAGAAGCAGTTGTGAAGGGTGAATTCGGCACCTCCTCTAGTCCAGAGCCCGGGGCACTAGACCTGCCTGCTCTCCTGTTCTCTCCCCCTCCTGCTAGTTGTGGCCCTGCATCTATCCTCCAAATTGGTAATGCGTGGATTTGAAATTTAATGTATACATATTTGTGTTGTAGGTCTGTGTGATTGTTGTGACAACCATTTTTCAAAGGAATAGTCAACTCAAAATTAAAAATTTTAGAAAATTGTATTTGTAGCTGATTACCAATGTGCAATCACAGGTTCCAAACCCGGATTTTCACCAAAGGCAAAATCTGGGGCCCATGAATCCTGCCCCCCAAGAAGATAAAAAAATTAGAAAAAGATTTGTAGAAAATTAAAATATTGGGAAAAAATACATTCTTATACTATCTGTTAATTTAAAATTCTTTTTGAGTGTTAGTGACCCACAATTTCTGTGGAAAAAATCCTTGTGCTCCTCCGAAAGCCGATTCTGAGTACACACTCCTGATTTTTGCGATGCAAAACGGTGACTACCACATAGCAGCTAGATGACAAAACTGGATATTCAAGGTAGAGTTCTTACAGATTAATTTTTTTTTTCTGAACGATTTCGGAAAATGTTTTACAATTTGAACCGGCATTTCAATCCTTTACGATTTTTCAAAAAATGCATATTCACAATCTTGTAGGAACAAGGCGAATTTATGCCATATAGATGCTATCTTTAAATGCCAGCAGATAGCCACGAAAGTACCATAATTTCCGGTATGTAACCAGAGGAGAGAAAATCTGCAAGGGAATAAAAAATGTGAAATTTGAAACTTCTGTGCACGGCCCCTCATTCAGGGAAGCAACTAGATATCCGTCATCTTATTCGTCAACAACCGTGTGTATATCAATACACAGAGGAAACTCTGCGCTGTACTGCACCAAAATTAACATCCTGCGCCATCCTGCTCCAATCATGTATTTTCATATTTTTGTGCTCCAAATAGCCAAAATAATGAATTTTGCCTCAGTATGCCCGAAATTTCGGAAATGACACCATAAACAATTTTGTTCCTGCTTGCCGCGAAGCACTTCTTTCTGAGACGAACATTTTTTATTCCTCTGTACTATTCAGCATCACCTCCTTCCATCTTCTGTAGTCATGCTATCTTGTGACCTTGAAGAAAAAGTGGTCTCTGTTTTAAAGTAGTTTGACTACACTGTAAAGTAGTGTTGGGAAAAAACTTGTGGGCTAACCATGTGTGCTTTTCACACTTTGTAAGCACTACAGAGATATTTTTATATTTGAACGTAAATTTTCAATCAAAAAATATTTAATTTTTATTTATCCTTCGCAATGTTACCCCGAGCCAGTTTTTTTAAAGTGCTACAAACATATCGAACCGATAATCCATCTCGTTCCTCGTTGAAAGAGTTGCCGAAATTAGAGAGGTGGTCACAGATTTATTTTTTTATAATCAATTTTTGAATTTTCCATGCAAGTTCCTGCGCTCCACTTTGTTTACGAAAATTGGATTGGGATAACGGCAGCCCTTTATTTAAACTATCTGCCCCTCATCTGTCATTCCATCGCGAAACCCTGATAATAACCATGATCGTGCAGCTGGAGATGGTTTGCAATGGTCTTTTTGCTTTAAAGCACAAATGTTAGTCAGTTTCTGTTTTCAAAAAAAGAAAATGAGTCACACTGCAAGCAGCAGAAATTACTATAGTTGACCACCATTGCGTCAAATTCTGATTTTTTGCGAAAATTTTTTTCGTTGAGCAAGTCTGCCGAATTACGAATTACTAGCCGAATGCTAATTTAGCAACTTTGCTGAATAACTAGTTTTAAATCGCCAATGTCACCAAATAACGTGTTAAATATCCAATGTTGCCAAATAATGAGTCAAATCTCAAATCTCACCAAATAATGAGTCAAACCGCCAATCTCACCAAATGAGGTGTGTTGAATCACCAAACATTGTGTTGATTCTTCCGAAATTCTCTCCCATTTTGAAAAAATTTTCTTTCTGAGTATAAAAAAATTGAAAACTCTTGGACTTTTTTAAAAACTTTAAACTTTTAGCCCATTTAAACTGCTGCTGTTCCAGACAACAAATAGTACTCTCAGCAAGCAAAAAGTGTGTCATTTTAAATGGTCCTTTTTCAAAATTTCTGGTATCTGACGAGCTATGGCACATCAGTGACTCCACTGAGTAATGATAAAATATGATTTTTGGAAAATAATTTCCAATTTTTCTCTTTAACATCTTTGATTTAACCGTATTCACAATTTGATGATAATTTCTTCTGGTCCCATGATGTGCTAAACTTGATTTTCACTCCACATGGGCTCTTCACATGCCTAAAAAAAATTGTCTAGAACAGCTCATCAATAAAAAGTTTTGTGATTGAATTTTTTTAATTTTTAAAAATCATTGGTGAAAAAAAAAACCATAGGAGAAAAAATATTTTTAATTATTTTTTCTCAACAAAAGTAAGCCATAAAAAATTACTGATGGTTTGTGTTTACATTGCAGAGTTGATACAGTCAAACTCTCATATATCAAAGTGCTTTTGACAATTGATGTTATTTTGAGTGAAGCTGTTTAGGTTTTTGCAGCTATCTCAGGCTTGAAGGCCATAGTATGTTTCAGTTAGTTCTCAACACTAGTGATTATTATTATCAGGAGAAGTCAGTAAAACTTTAACAAAAAAAAATTGAAAAAATTACTCTAAGTTATCAAAGATTCAAGTTTTATAGAACTTTAGTTTTTTTTATAGAAAATATATTACACATAAAACTAAAACTGTTTCCAAGTGTAAAAAAAGTAACATGAATTTGGAGGTATCAAATAAAGAATTTCAGAACTTCAACTGTGCTTCATGAGTAGCTTTTTCCTTAGCAGGAACATTATGTTATTATCAGGGTTGGCAGGCTTTTGATGATTTAAACTGCCACATCAAAAATCCTCTGTCCATAACCTTGAATATTGTTTTTCAGTCTAAAAATTTCCATAGAAAATACTCATTGATTACATGTAATATTTAAAGTGACCGTGTTACACAAAGAATAAATATTCAACCCTTAACTGGTATTGTGGTGCCATTTTAATCCCAGCAAGTATTAACGGATTTGAAAAATCAACAAAAAGTGTTTTCATAAAAGCAATGGATTTTTTACATGACTTCATTCATCTATCAATTAAGTCACTAAATAATTTTTCAAATTTAATTATTTTCTCAAAAATGATCTTTTACTAACTAATACACACATTTGAAAGAAATGGAGAGGTACATGATCTTTGAATTTTTTTAAAGTTATATACTAAATTTTTAAAATGCAATTTTCAGGATTAAAAAAAACATATGATTAAAATATACTCAGAAAATAAAATTTGCAACTTAAAATAATAGTTACTACATTTTCACAAACACTGAAATTAGTTTTAGTCTAAGTCAGAAACACAGTACTTGCACACAACGCCACGACATGTTGATCACGCAAATCTTACGTACAATTCACTACCCCCATGCTCACATCAGATATTCAATGTTTTGCAATTAATTTGAAACTGTTATTGAGAAAACTGGTGCTCTTCCGAAACACTGTTTCAATCTGAACACTCTGTCTTATGCAAGTGGGTCATTTTGACCCCCCACAGAAACTTTGATCAATGATATAGAGGGAAGAAAATAATAGAACATCTTAAATTTATCAAACGTTTAAACAACTAGCGTGAAAGATACTGAAAATAGGATGGTCCAGGTGCATTTCTTTCTCAAGTGATGGCAAGATAAACAATGTTGGGGGTCGAGATGACGCAACTACGCATGTTAATATGATTGTGAAATAATTTTGTACTCTCTACAGAATTATTTTGGACAATATATATCAGGGTTGTGGTTTTAGACAGAACACATGGATTTTACTGAACAAAACTGTACTTAACTTCAAAAAGCCAATGTATAACATGAAGACCAATAGGTTTTTGTCAATGAAAGTGGCATACTGAACGCCAATTAATTGAAAATTTAAAAAAATTATCAAAATCCAAATTTGTCAAAAAAGAATTGAAATTGAGTGAAAGCAAAAAAAAGCTGTTCGTAACTGTCACTACACTTTTTTTTTATTACACTGCTCAACACTGATTTTTTGTCAAGTTATTTCAGTGATTTTGGGGGCTCTGAATCCGAATCTGGCATTCGTTTTATCAGATTGGCTCAAATTTTCGAGATAAAATGGAAATTAAATTTCAGTGGTAATACATAAGCATCATAAAATCACATTGAAACTGCAACTGTGCAAAATGTAAATCAATAACAAACTTAATATCAATAACAAACTTAATATCAATAACAAACTTAATATCAATAACAAACTTAATATCAATAACAAACTTAATATCAATAACAAACTTAATATCAATAACAAACTTAATATCAATAACATAGATACTAGCGATGTCTCATGGTGATATAAATGTAATAATATATTGAATAGAATGAAAAAATAAATAGAAAATTAAAAGTAAAAATTTGACACAAATTAGTGGCTTCAGACTACATTGAAATAGTGAGAATATGTATTTCAAAAACTAGAGCCAGTTCAGCAAAAGTAAAGTCAGTTTTGAAATCAGCAGCCAAAATATACCCTAAAAAAAGTTGCAACTTTCTTTCACACATTTTTTCTTTTTTTGAGCAGTGTTATAGGCCTATTAATACACTGTAGAAACTGTTTACTCTTTTTTGCCAATGCAGTCGCTTTTCTTTTTTTAATGCTAATACTTGAAATAATGCTAATAAGCCGCATCCTGGATTTTGCTGATCGTTATCACGGCATAGTCTGCAAAGCTAACAGAATTTCATGCATGTTATGTATGGCATACCGCAAGTGCAATGCCCATACATTTTTATATGCTTTCTCTGTGTACATTTGTCGGACTCTGGATTTCTGTTTACAAGTATGGAGCCCTTACAAAATTAAGGACATAAAGCCCCTTGAAAAGCCACAAAGGTCATTTACCAAACAAATAGCTGGCATGAGCGGCTGGTCTTGTTGAGAGAGGCTTTAATTTATGAGTTTGTAATCACTGGAATGGCGTAGAATCGCTGCAGATCTGAAAATGTGTGCTACAAACTAGTTCACGAAATGGTTTAGGTATCCTTCGGGATAACCTATCTTCGAGATCATGGACAGACGAGTCAACCTACAGAGGCATCACTTCAAAATAATAATACCAATGGCAAGAAGAGATTGCTTTTTCCATTTGCCGATGTCATGTGATGGAAGTCTGCCATCAAAACGTGTATGCATCTCCTACGCAAGATTTGCCTCCACTATTGAGGATTTCGACCTGGCTCTGCAATGTGAAGTGCTTTCCCTTCTGACTATTATTTCTAATTTTTATTATTTATTCATTATTATTTTATTATTAATTTTCGAGTGTACTTGTATTTCATGCCTTTGAGGTTATTGTAAATGAATAAATAAATAAATAAACCACAAGCTGATAGAACAACCTAAAATAACATGACACATTTTAGAACAACTTAAAATGTGTCAGAAAATCTAAAAGTACAGTAAAACACTCTTAACAGTCACCCCTCAGATGCGGTCATCTTGGTTTTACGGCCAAATAAAAATAACCTGGCAAAAAGCCTGTTTAATTACTGAATTTTAACCCCTGTTTAATGGTTTCCCTCAAATACGTTTATGAACACCATTTTCATCATTCATTCCATTGGACTAAAACCCTGCGTGGACACCAATAGTTGAAATTTTGGTTTTAAATTATGCTCACTAGATGGCAGCACAATTTCTATTTGATATTTGATCTACTTTTTGACTATTTCTCAATGAAATTTTGGCTTGAAGTTTAACTTTTCGCAACTCTGATGTCAGTTTTCTTGTTGTGCTCATGTATTTTAAATAATTTCACGCTGTTTAGAATGGCCAGCTCTAGTAATTGTCGCTCTCTGTCACTGAGAGACGAGATTCTGAAGAGAAAAAAGTGATGCCATCAAATACAAAGGAAAATGTAAAATGGGAGTTGGTGCTCTTGCAAATGAATTGAATGTTGCAGGGACACAGATATGTTCCATTTCAAATCAAAAGGAACATTGGCAGGAAGAATGGCTGAAAAGCTGAAATCAAATTATGAAAAATAAGTTTCTGAAGACAGAAGGACTTGCCATAGACACAGTTGTGTAAGGTTTGTTTGTTTAAGCAACAATTGACGTGTTTTTGACCTGATTCTACAAGAAAAAACTCCAGCAACTGCAGAAGAATTTGGACTCGTAAACTTCAAAGCTTAAAATTGTGGGTTGGATCGATTTCGTGTGCATTATGAAATTCTATTTAAGAAATTTTGTGATGAATCTGTTGATGTCAGTGATGAAGTGTGCGAAGACTGGAGTAAAAAGTTGCTAAAAATTATTAAGGGATATTCAGTCAATGATATATACCATATGTGGCCAACAGCTGGACCCGCAGACTGCATGCAACCAATGTTTGAAGGAGTTGAAATACTCAGCAAAACCCACCAAACATAGATTTATTAGTTTTTCCAAAAGATGTAAATTCAGTATGTAAACTTTGTATAATATTTCTTTTGTAATTTTAATTGTGTATCTGTGCAATAATTATGTACTTTCATGACTCAACACATTTTACATTTTCAGAATTTTGTTTATTTGCAACCCACCTTTGATGCGGTCATCTCTCTTTTATGGACAAATTTTTTTGTCCCGGAAATGTCTGTAAAAGAGGGGTTTTACCGTATCTGGAAGAGTGATTTGGTTTTCGTCGTAGGTGTTTCGTTATTTTGTTAGCCCCCTTTTGTCAAAATGCTGATTTGAAGGTGATGAAATCTGTTTGATAAATGAATATCAGTTTGTAATATCAAGTATAATAATATATTTGAATATCAGTATAAATATCTGTTTGTATTAACTGTTTTAACTTTCACACTTTTTTTTTTATTTGGTTGTAGATATTATCCATTCTGATTTCAATTTTTCATGAATGGTTTTTGAGGCAGAGGTTTTGGACAGTTTTGGGGACCATTCAAGTATTACATCAGCAGATTTTTAGCCATTTCTGAAACTCCCTTCCCCTTGTCAGCAAAATATCAGCTCTGCTCCTACCTCCTGACGTATATTGGGATAAAAGATAAAAGGGGTGCAAGCCCTCTCCAATGCACCCCTAGACGATCAAAAATTTATTTTTGATGCAAAATATACTTAAAAAATAATTAAAATATCAGAAGAAAATACTTGTATATGTTATAAAATACTTGTATATGTTATAAAATACTTGTATATGTTATAAAATACTTGTATATGTTATAAAATACTTGTATATGTTATAAAATACTTGTATATGTTATAAAATACTTGTATATGTTATAAAATACTTTATATGTTAATATAACCAATTTCTATGTTAATTTCAATGCTATTCAAAGACTATGAACTGAAAATTTCTGTTCAAGAAATTCAATGCGATCCACCCCCTAATCCTTTTGCACCCCCTCCAAGGGTCAATCCTGTATATGCCTGTGATTGGATTGTTGATTTAAACATCATTTAAATCCCTCCTCCCTCCCTTGTCATCAAGAGTCAGCAAATCCGAAACTCCCTTTTCCCCATTGATGCTGACCTAATATTTGAATGGCCCTTAGGAAAGTTTTTAATGCAAAGGTTTTGGACAAAGCGGGGTAAAAAACCATGGTATTTATATATATACTGTGGTTCTCACCATACTGTCCTGAACTTGCCAACCCTGATACAGTAGTTGTTCCTTATAACGACTGTCTGTTATAACGACCGGTCCCAAATATTTTCCTATTTTCACCATGTTATTTTTATCCAGTATAACTGCCAGTAAATATCATTCAATCCATTGCGATGACCAAACTCAGCTCAGTCCTCTCATTTCTTCTTTCTTTTATTTTGCAAAGATAAGGACAAAATCTGTCGTTGAGTGTGTCAGTCCTTCACCTTAATTATTTAGAGAAGAAAGGTTATGAAAGATAGATAGTTCAAAGATAAAACATTGGTACTTCTATGGCACTTCTACTTCCATAGAAGTCGGCGCCATCACTGGAAACTTTGCTTACTGTTTCATTAGGTGGGAACAAAGAATACTGTTATAGAATTATCAAATTTTAAAATTAGGGAGGGGGGAGTGGCAAAATAATGTTTGCCCAAGGTGGTAAAAATCCTAGTTATGGCCCTGTCTCTGCTCCATCCAGATTTTTTTCTTAAGCAGCGATTTTTCCAAATGTTGGAAACTAGATTTCAATAAGGAAAAATCCTTGCATATTGCTGATTGATTGGCTCCATCTTCAATACGTTAGATTATTTTTATTTTATCAATTCAAAATGCTTTCCTTTTCACAGAATTCACCATTTTTACTGATTTTTTTTAAGATACTGCTGAGAAATGGCAAAATGTCTGTTTAGTCCGAAGCGGTTATATGGATATGAAGACAGCGGCAGGAGATAGAAAGGAGGGGCATGAGATGCCTCTAGGTCTGTTCCACTAGTGTTCCGAGTTTTCAAGGGATTGTTTGAAAAGAGTGGGGTCTCCTAGAAATGGTAGGGAGGGTGAAAGAGTTGGATCTGACACAGAAGTCAAGGAATGCTGTCTTTCGGGATCCTAATATGTGTAATCTTACCTTTGAAAAAATGGGAAAAAAATCTGCTGAAGGGACATTTCAGTTCACTATAAGCAGACTTCCATTTTCCTAAGCAGTTCACTATAAGCGTTTAAAATAACATTAGTTGAATTGGTGTTCAGTTGGGACAACTGAGAGAAAAAGTTCACTAACCGAGAGTTCACTATATCCCGGGTTCACTATAGCGAGGTTCAAATGTACTTGTAAAATATACAATTTGAATAGAGCATAGCATAAAAGCTGAAGGAAAGGTTTTGGTGTAGATACACTTAAGTTTACTATAAGTTAGATGCACAACCTGTCTTTCTCTTTACAAAATTGCAAATTATAATTAATATTTTGTTTTAATTATTGTAATAAATTGACATTTATAAATAAAACATTGCAAAAAAATAAGTTTCTCATCATTATGTTATATACTTATTCTACTCAAAACATCATTCAAAAGCATTTTTCCATTTTTTGAGGGTGTAAACCAGTTTTTGATGCTGGTCACATTGAAAAACTCAACCTTGGTTATTATTCAATATTTCCTGTGAATATGTAATATTTCTGTATAGTGTAATATTTATTTAATATTTCTGACTTTAAAATAAAAAATGCAGAATCACATTGAAATTTTTTTTCAGGAGTCTGCTTGAGAGCATCGATGAAGAGTTACGGAAACGGTATTTGTTTTATTGAAATAATTTTTACATTAAAATTTTTTAGACCTCAGAGTTCAACTTTTAATCCTTAAATGCCTAGCTTTGCATAAATTATACAGATTATTTAAACAAGCATATTTAGTTTTGTTTCACTTGTTCTAATGGGTATTGTTTTTTATCATTAGATTTCTAGTTTAATAGATGCTTTTCAAGAACTTCAGTTTTGATTGATACTCTCTGAAAAAATAATAAAACTTTGTTTAGAATTATTTTCAAAAGAATTGCTCTCAGATTATGAGAAAATTATTTTGTGTGAAGTATTCTTATATGGCTCATATATCATTTATGTATTGCAACCAAGCATGTTAATTTTCACTGTTTTTTGTATCACTATAAGGTTTGCTTATGTGTATGCCCCTCCATATAGGCAATAGTTTGCTCTGAATTACTTTGTGGGCTAAATATGAATAGAGAAACACTGAGCTAGAATCATTTTAATCCTTAAATACATAGCTTTGCACATGTGCAAAGTGTCCTTTAATCGTTCATTACTGCAGCAGATCTGCCAACTGTTATGATTTTATTGTATTTAGTACGATTTTAGCAAGTTAATACGATTATACGCTTTTGCTTCTAAAAATATGATTTTTTACAAAATTGGTAATATTGACGTTTCCTGCGTCTGTCACAAACTGGTTGGCGTTAGAATCATCGATGGTCTGTTGGTCGCCATCACTCCGCGGAACCTATCCGAAAATTCCTGTGTGGTATTAAACAGTGGAACACCACTGAGAGTTTTCGCAGCAGGTTTACTGGTGTGGTTTATTGTGCCGGAACAATGTCTCAAGCCGCCTCTGTATTAGACAGTATACTGAGTGATGCACTAATCCTTTAGCATCCATTTGATGAATCAATATTTTTCCGAAATTTGCATGCCATCCTAACCCTTCATGGTCTCATGAATTATAATGTTTTTTATTTTTTTAATTCAAGCCACATTTTCTAAATAAACTTGTGCGAAAAATTGAGTTCATAATTCCTGCATTTTTGATAGATTTACAATATTAAACCATTATTTTCTCGATATTTGAATATCATCGAAATTTCACCATGTCTGAAATATAGAATTACTTTTTATTGCTTAGTTATTCAGGGTCGAGAGTTTTCATGATTTTCGGAAATTTTGAACAAAAAATAATGCACTTGATCCCAGTGCAATATTATTTTATTATATAAAGTTCTATTAATATTAGTCATTCAGGTGACTAGGATGATAAATTCTGAGTTATGAATATCTGATAATTTTCAACAATTTTAACATTCATGTAATGAATTTTTATTTTTTAATTTTATGTTATCACATGATCAGGGTACTGTGTTCCAGTGAGTGAAATAATATTTCATTTTAGATAAAACTGTAGTCCAAAAATGTCAAAGGATAGACAAGACAACAAATTTTTACTGATCTGTTGTCTTCTTGAGAATGTGTTTTTTTTAAAAAGTAAACCATATATTTTCTTATGCACAAATTACTTTTTCTGATTATATGATTTCCTCCTAATAAATTTTAGTATCGGTAAACCCCCCCCCCTCCCCCCACCGTAAATTGGAAAACGGGCAGTGTTACGCTTTTTTAGGGATAGAATATGATTTTTTTTCCGTCTAGGTTGGCAGTTCTGCTGCAGCCAATTAATTCAAAGATAAAAATTCAGAATCACACCTTTGCATATAAGGTGAGATCATATTCTTTCCATTTTATATTTGAATTTGCTGGTAAATGTCCCAACACTCGCTATATTTCAGCCCTAGTTTCTGCGTTATTCAGAACTTCTGAAACATGTCTAAGGCATATGTTTGCATCTACTTGTGGAACCTGGGGTCTGTGAATCGCATTTTGAAAAGCATTAACATAGGGAAAATCTCCTATACATATTTTTTGTTCATAAGGTTCAAGAAAGAAAAATTCCATTAGAGCAAATCTTGAGGGTTGTCTTTTTATGATTTTTATTATTACGTTTTCATTTTCATGCCCAAAAGCGGCTGGTATTTGGAAACCCTTGTTCAGAGTTTGACCTTAATGTTAATCCAATGGGATACGTTCTGTTTCAAGAAAATATGGCTGTTGTTTGAAGATTATCATTGCTCTGAGGTGACCATTATGTGAAATTTCACTGTATATATAGTTGGTGTCCACTCTTATTGTCCAATAGCTAATTCCTATACTGTTGGTTTCAGAAGAAACTTCCATTCAAAAAAATTGTTTTGCCTACCTTCATGAAAGCCATTCAAGTCAAAAACCCGGTTTTTTTTTTCTTAAAGTAATGAGATTTAATTCTTTTACGTCTTACAAGTCATGTTTAGAGAGAATTCTTCATGTACTGTCACACCGTTTCCCAAACACTAAATGTCGTGGACCCCAGAAATCTTAGTGTCTGCTGCCATGGATCCCTAATTTATAACAGCAGAAGCTACAGCCATCTAACAGTGAGAATTTTCTCGAAAAATAGTACATTCTATCCAGTTCAATTAAATGTGATATGGATACCAATGCCATCTATTCGACTGCAAAAGAACTAAAACAATGTTTCATACTCCTACCCTCTGTTGGCAGAGAAGTATAATTTTTATCAAATCATAACAATATTACTAGTGCAGTCTACCAATGTTGCAACTGTTCTTTGGCGAGTTAAATTAATTAAAACTCTTTTTTTTTAATTAATTTATATATTTTTTTCAACTCAGCATTATTTTTTTTTAGTATTCTATAATTGGACTATGGAGGAAACCCAGTAAAAAAAAGTTAAGGACCCCTGGGGGTCCAAGCACCACCAATTTGGAACTGCTGCACTATCATGTTAAACAAAAAAAAAACTATTCTTCTATGAAGCTGAGAAACTATTGTTGAAGCTGAGAAATGGATATCATACACAAAATTATTTTGAAAATATCAAGGAAGTATATAGTTGAGTACACTTATAACACACGGTTTTGTAATCCCCAATTTTTGGACAGTTCATTTTCTTATATTTTTACCTCTGTTATTACATACCCTGTGGATATAACATACCAGAAACATTTCCTTAGCCTAGAAAATAATTCAGATATAACATACAAACAAAAACCTGGGAAAATATAGCTAAAAACAGACTTATTTGTGCACCATGTATTGCATAAAATGATACTTTGATGTTTTGTTTTTTTAACAGAAAGCGGTGGAAACTTTTTTTATAATAACAAAAAATTTATTGTTGAAATACATTAGCACTGTAAGGATCTTCACCTAAAATTTGTTGCCTTTTAGTAACAAATATAGCCGCTGTGGTGGTCGAGTGGTCATAGTGACGGACTTGCATTGCAGGGACCCGGGTTCGAGCATCACCGTTGCTGCAGTGGTTGTTGGCTGAAGTTGGTTTTCTGTGGTTCCCAACCTTGAGGTGAAAATGTGAGCCAACCTCCCCATTAAAAAATGTCTCCCCACAGAGAGCAACAGGCCTACAAGCAGTACAAATATTCAATCATTTCACTTCACTTCTGAAATATAGATGGCACTAAAAAATCAGACACAACACTAAATACACACTCAGACTGATAGGTACGCACACTTACATTTCCGACACAACTCACTGGGTAGTAAATTGCCCATGGCAATAGATCTGAGTTGTACTCGGTTTGAAAGAAAGAAAAAGAAAAGAAAGTAACAAACCTATTCTAACAGTAAAACTGTGTGTTAGTTGAAAAAATTCTGTCTTTCTATGCATTTCTGTGAAAAACTGCATGGAATATGGTGTTAATATTATTGAATGTTTACTTTTTCTGTTACTTCTAGATCACTTTGTACATAGCACTGATAAATTGTGATTGTTAAAAGCAGAAATCCGCATTATTTTAAAAGTGTCAAATCTCTACCTATTGAAAGACTGTGCAAAAGCAAGTTGATTGACTAATCAAATTCGTGAACATTGGTGGTGAACATTGCTGCACACATTATGTGCTGTATAAGCTTATTTTGTTCGATGCAGTCTCAACGATGCACTTTATGCATATACACAATTGTTATATTAGCTAATTCCAAGATTTTGCTCATAACATATGCATCAGTTACAACATACACTTCTTGAATCACCAGGAGGGTATATTAATATTGACTGTATTTTCTGGATATTATACTGAGGTGAACTCAGAAAGAAAAGCCATCTGGTCCCTGCTGGTACTCGAACTCAGGCCCTCTTGCAAACATTCTATCCAGTGCTGCCCCTTTTGCTGGGTAATTTTATTAGCTCTGACTATGCGCCTCTGGGAAAAATCATGTAGGGTTGGTTTGCCTGTTGAAATTTCCAACAATCCTGCATATGGCCCAGGTTCCAATTAGGAGAATTGGTCAATGGTACACAGTAAGAGAGAGACAAATAAAGTGTACAGAGATTTTGAATTTAGCATAACTGATTTATTACCAATTTTTAACAGTTATTTGGATTGTGATTAAAGAATTAACACAAACATTAAAAAATGACTTCTCATACCATCGGTAACAGTTCGCTTGGAAGTCCAGAGAGACAACATAGATGAACAACATTGATGACATGGCTGTTGGACAACGGGAATACTGGAGCACGTAGGTCATCATGTTATCAACCTTGACAAGAGCAGGCAAGGTCACGATTGAAAAACATGACTCTGCATGGCAGGTGGGCATGACAAGACTGGGAACCAGTAGGCCTGACAATTAGAGCCAGAAGGATGATCAGGATGAGGAATTAGGACAGCGGATGACTAGAACCATGGATGATGAGTATGAGAAGACAACGATCCGAAACTAGCTGGCTGTGTGCTTAGCACAAGGGAAGTTCAGCTAAATACTATTTCAATGGCATGACAACTGTATTTTGCCAGGCAGGCAAGCGGGCGTCTCACCAAGAGCTGATCTGCAAAGCATAAGAGGGACAATGGATGGAAAACGAATGTGAGTCTGAGATTGTCAGATCTCCAGGTATTTATACCTGTATGCATTGGAGTAAATGAATCTGCCTTCAGGAGAATGTCGAAACAGGAAAAAGAACTTTATCTGCAAAAACTGTGAAAATGAAACAGTGAAAAGTAACCAGGAAGATGCTCACAAGAAACTGGATGGATAAATACGTAACAAAACTTCAAAAGAAGGTAACAGAAAAAATGCTTCAGAGACAACTAAACTAGGAGAAAGAAATTATAAAATCGGTTGAATTTACCTCAAAACGCTTAGACAATTTCACTGGGCAGAGGGAGAAAATTTGAAAGATTTAATATAACAAGCAGTTAAGGAAAACATTAAAATGGAAAACAAGTACCTGAAATCAGAAATAGAAGGGCTAAAGATCTGTTTGAATGAAATTGAGACAAAAAGCCAGAGGAACAACATTGAGCTAAACGGAATACCAGAGATGCCAGGTGAAAATGTATGAAATAATAGAAGCAGTAAAAACGCAGTTGGGTATTGATGAAACAGAAATTGAAAAAGCACACAGAGTACCAACACGCAATGAAAATATGCCAAAACCAATCATCATCAGATTTTATCGTGAAAACTCAAAAATATCTGGTTACAAAAAGCCAGGAGTCAAGACACACACACACTTACAGCAGACAAACTAAATGAAGTTTTTTGAGAGACCGGAATCTGTAATTGAACACCTAACCACTGAAAACAAGAGACTATTCTACCTGACAAGACATTGTAAAACAAGACTCAAATACAAGTTCGTTTGGGTAAAAGAAGGAAAGATTTTTCCCCGGAGAGACGATAATGCAAAAGTAATTCGAATACAAAATGAGAAACAATTAAATAAATTAGAAGCAAATGCCAATAATTCCTGAGGACTTTTTAGAGAATCAAGATTAGCAATCTCTGGAGGAAATCAGCGAAGTGAAGAAATTCATCAGTCGATATAGAAAAATCATAAACGTTTCTTGTTTTGAACATTCAAAGTTTTAGAGCAAATTTTGACTTGTTAATATTTTTGAGAACATTAAGCGAACCAATAGATATTATATGTTTAAGTGAAATATGGATTGAAGACGATGAAATATTCAACTACTTTATTGCAAGCTTTGAAGATACAAATGACTACCATTGTTATGCAAACTGTAGAACTTATAATAGATCAAAGAGAGTAATAATGTATATAAATAACTAAAATCAAATCTAAATTAAAACCATTCAAAATTTGTTTCAGCTGAAGAATTATGTATTGGACTTCTCCAGATTATGATACAGATATATTATTGTTATACCGATCACATTCTTATTATATATCTTTCTTTAATGAAGAACTAGAATCAAATATAAAAAACTTGAAAAACAGTACATTAATAGTTGGAGATATGAACATAACCTAGATTCTGAAATTTCAAAATATCTTGATATAATGGCAATAAATGGATTTGTACCACTTCATAATAGCAATACAAGAGAAATTAATGAATCTGAAACATGCCTAGACCATGTTTTTTTTACAGAACAAAAATAAGCATTACGCAAAAATTTTTTGTATACAAAACTCGAATAACAGATCATTTTCCAGTAATAGGATATATAAATTTTATACAAAGGAAACCGGAAGGAAAAATGATCAAAACAAACATTTAAATGTAATAAATTACAATAAATTCAATAATTTTATTGCAAATATAAATTTGGTTAGTGTCCTAGAAGAAAGATGTTTAGAAAATAAATACAAACGATTTTCAGATATTATAACATCAAATTCTAATCTCTGTACAAAACAAGTTAAAATGAAACCCAAAAAAGCAAAACAATTGGATCACTGAGGAAATAGTAAAAAAATAAATTATACAGAAAGATTGTACAAAAAATATAAAATTACCCAAATATTGTTTCATATGAATTAGAGTACAAGAAATATAATCAAGATCTGAAAATGCATATTAAAAAAATAAAACAGGAGCACATTAGAAATAAATTAAGGGCATGTGAGAATAATAAGAAACAGCAATGGAAATATATGAATCGCAATGTTCTAAATAAAAATGCAACGCACAATACATTTCCAATCTCTGACAGTAATAAAATTCTAGTGAAAAAATTCAATGAGGACTTTATAACAAGAAACATAGAAGAAATGGAACTAGGTACAGACTGCGATTGTGAGGAGGAGCAAACAACTAATTCTAACAACTTGATGTATTTTTTCAAAATTAATGATAGTGAGATTATAACAAAATTTAAAAAAATTAATGAAGCAAGTGGATACGATCAAATAACCCTTAAGATGTTGAAAATAATCGCACATTATCACTTGGATATACTAAAAAACCTAATCGACTCATACTAAATATACTAAATGGATTGTTTTATAGTGAGTTAAAATATGCCATAGTACCAGAGGCGGATTTAACTGCAGGCGCACCGGGCGTGCTTCCAGGGCCCCGCCTTCTAAAGGGTCCCAAAAGACCCAAACTTCACACTTTTTTCTAATTTAAGGGGCCCAATATTTTCTTTTGTGCCCGGGGCTTCAACCGACTTTAATCCACCACTGCATAGTACAGCCTATTTATAAAACAGGAGAGGCAGATAACTTATTAAATTACAGGCCCATATCAATTCTTCCCATTTTTCAAAAGTTATATGAAAAAAAAGCTCATAAAAGTTTCCTAAATTATCAGAACTTTTCTAGCACGTAACCAATATGGGTTTTGAAAAAATAAAAATACAGCAATGGCTATTTTAGGATTAAATAACTATTTAAATACTGGATTTAACTATAATAGATATTCAATAACAGTTTTTCTGTATTTAAAAAGAGCTTTTCACTGTGTGGATCTAAGGATACTAACAGAGAAATTATCATCAGCTGGTATACTATTTTAAAACATATTACTTTAATAGAAAACAAGCAGTTAAAATAGATAAAGAAATCAGTACATTCCTAGAAGTTAAGAAAGAAGTCCCCCAGGGATCTTTCCTTGGGCCGTTATTATTTTGTATTTAAATAAACAACGTGTTCGAACTAAATATAAATGGTAAATTAATCTCTCGTTCACAGACGAGACAATACTGTGTGTTGAAGATACCAAAATTGCAAATTTACTAAAAAAAAGTCGAGGAGGACCTATACAAAATCGACGTCTGGCTGAAGAAAAATAAACTTGAATTAAATGTATAAAAAATCAAACATATTTGCTTAAAAACAAGAAATATAAATAATTTAACTAACATAAATCAAAATCCACGATCACTGCCCATGTCAAAATATTTCACCATGAAATTGATAAGAGTTCACGAATACAACTACCTAGGAATAATAATACAATATGACCTAAAATGGAACTCGCAATGTGAAAAAATAATAAAGAAATTAAGAACATATGCTACCATTTTATATAGATTAAAAAACACAATTGACAATAACTTTCTAAAAGATTTAGTTTATGCTTGGATATGCTCGATAGTAACATATGGGAGCACTGCTTGGGGAGGGGCCTATCAAACAAATATACAAAAGCTAGATAATATATTTAGAAGACACCAACGAATAAGGCAAATACACAATGTAAAATAATTTGTGTATTTGCCTTATTCGTTGGTGTCTTCTAAATATTCTTGGGCAAAGTGGATCAACTCTTCTAGATAATATATATAATAAAATAAGATCCCAAATAGCAAACATTACAGCAAACAATTATGTAACTGAGTGTCACAAACTATAACTATAAGATAACTATATTTATAGATTAATAAAATTCTCATTCTTAAACGATAAATGGTTAGAAATGAAACAAAATAGAACCTCATCTAGATTGAATAATTTATATGAAGTGCCGAAAACAAATAAAATGCTATTCCAAAAGAGATATAATGTAGATATACTGCCCCGAAAATAATGAACCAATAGTCTAGAATCCATATTACAACAATAATGGATCATAAAACAAAATTAAAATATTTCATTCTAAAAAAATCAAAAATTTAACCATTCCTGTAATCAACTTAAAAATACACGTGAATACACATTGTACGTGAATTCTGTGTTTGCCAACTGACTAATTTTATATGTTTATATTTGAATAAATATATATGTATATTTTCTTTTTTCAGTTAAAGAATATCTAAATATATATACAGGGTGGGCAAAAAGTCAGTAGAGTACCAACCTCTCGATGAGTATAAAAAACAAGCCTATCGTTCGGAATCGGCAATAAATTGTACGTCCCGCGATCTAATTAGCCCTCGTGTGTAGAAAATGACTGTGGTGCGACAAAAATGATCAATGATCAAAAAGTCAGTAGAAACTTTAAAAAAGATTAAAACCGGGGAAAAATAACCAAAATAAAAAACAGCAGGGTTAGCATCACTAGGTCACTGGAATTTTTTTAAGACAGGAAATAAAAAACCCTTAAAAAACAGCCCATAGGTGGCACTGGTACGAACGACTTTGGTGGAAATATGTAAATGAGACGGTTATAAGAACTTGCGCTCCTAATCCACAATCAATTCACCGTTGTAAACTGTGTATGTGGACCTGCTGCACTCTGCTGTTGCTGGATTTATGACTCGCCTGCAATGTGTGTGAAAACCACCCTACGGTGGTTTTCATCTGGAACACATACTGCTGTAATAAACGATTTGGAGGCATTCTGTTCGTTATTTACATATCTTTTCTTTGATTTGTGTATGCCATTGCCACGTTTTGGATTTTTTTAGTTTTTTTCTGTCTTAAAAGAATTCCATTGACCTAGCGATGCTAACCCTGCAAACCGTTTTTTATTTCGGTTATTTTTCCAGTTTTTATGGATTTTTAAAGTTTCTACGGACTTTTTGCCCACCCTGTATATATATATATATAGGACTTTATAAGATATTAACCAATTAATACTGTAACAAGGCTGTTGCATAATTCAATTAACTTTTTAGTTTAACTTATATTGGTTCACTGGAAGAACTATCAGTCCTTTGGGGTCACAGAGTGTCTGTGTCATCGCAATGTCATTTTTTGTAGAGTTTATTGTTTTGTGTTTTTCTCAGTTTTGATGGCATGTTTTATGTGCTGTGTATAATAAAAAAAACAGATGCGGCACAATCCAACTCCAAGAACTGACCACCTTAAAAAATCATATTAAAGTGTGACCAATAGAAAAGCAGTATAACTAATTTATGTTTTCAAACAGTGATATTGAATCATATAAAAATTTCACAAAACTAAAATGACAACAAAAGTAGTCAAAATGGCTATGCAATCAGTCTAAGGAAAATGAGATTATAACTGATTACAACCATGCATGGTTTTATAAAGGTAAGAAGACAATATTTAACAAATTCCACTATAAAAATACACAAATGCTAATGCATGTATAGAAATTAAATGATACAGGCGGATTTGGGGAATTCCACAGGGGTTCCCAACTATTGTTACAAAATCAACAAATTTTTGTGAGATCAGGAAAAAAAATCTGAATCTAAAAAGTTTTTAGCTTAATTATTCATAGTTTTGTCATTTAGACACCATGCAATTGTATGATTATCAGTGGTGGTAATGGCTTCACACTGGCCCGTAGCCAGAAATTTCATTTGGGGCGGGACCAGAGTGATAGAACAATAGATTTGGCCATCTTTTTCCCTTTTTTTGGTCATTTTCTCACATTTCGGGGGGGGGGAAGACCCCCCCAGTTCCTCCTTCCCCTTGCTACAGCCTTGAATCACATCACAAAAATCTAGGATAGGATTTTCTGTGGTTTTTAACTTGGAGTCGGCTATCCCGGTGATAAAAAAGGATTGCCACATGCTTCTAAAAACAATCCCTGAGGAATTTCTTGTGGGGCAAAAAGTCTTTTGCCTCTGTTTTTTTTCCTCTTTCAAAATGACGCCAAATGTCATAAATGGGGGAAATAGTGGGAAATTGCTTTTTAAAGGAAGTTTTACAAACCGCCTGATGGTAACAAGAAAAGTTGTTTGTCTTATCATGCAGGGAAATAGCTTAGCAGCCGATAGTCCTGGATAATTTAAGATTATAGTGACATGCATGTGGTCTAAACTTCCTCTTTAGTTAAAGTTACGTACGTGCAATAACGAAACATGAATACTGATGAGCAAAAAAATATTCAATTAATTTTAAAGATACTTATTCCAATGAATTTTCTTTCATCAAACATTCCAGAAAAAGGCTTACTTTTTGTTTTTGTACAAGTTGTGTTAAGAACATAAACATCGGTCATGGTGGAAAGACTGATATCATCACCCATGTGAAATCAAAAAAACATCAAGCAAGTGTCCCAAAAATTGTGTTCTTCAAAAATTGGTGCTTTTTTCCCCTTCATCTTCCGATGATTTTGGGGTCATTCGCGCAGAATGTTTGTTCACATCATTTCTGATTGAACACAATATATGTATATATATTTTTAGATTACCATTGAAGTTTTGGCCTCCAATTTCACTTGTTTTTTGCATAGGGATTTTATTCCCAAGGGTTTAACTTTCATGTGTGTAAAATCCCTATTTTATTTGGAGAAATCCCTTTTGTATTTATTAGGGAGTGGTTTTACTATGAAATTCGGGTCCGAGCGAAAATCTCCCTAATTTTCATTTTCAAAAGTTGGCAACTATGTGTGTTAATAAGTGAAAAATTGTGAAGAAATTTTACTTTAATACCTTTATCTCTGAATTTTTGACTAGTCCTCCAGATTGGTCTATGAAATTTGTGAGTATCATAGGCGAAATCTTCAGAGATAGATATTTTTTTTTTTTAATTTGAAGGCATTTTTCAGTATCTCTGTATCTTCCTGTATCAGGAAAGGTTTTGAGAAGGACAAATTGGGTATGAAACTTGATACCTTTGATCATCCTTTGGTGTTGTAGGCGAGTATCTTATGCAGTGATACCTTGATACAACGATACACTGTGGACTAAGAAAAAAAATATTGTAGAAAGATTATCATTATATTGAGAGGCTGCAGTTTAACCAAGTATTGACATTTCCAATCAAGATTTGAAAAAAATATCATTGTAGAGGGATTTATCATTATATAAAGTATTGTTGTAGCTAGGTTTCACTGTGCTTTACAACTGTAAAATAATTAAAATTTTTATCCTTCTATTCTTGAATTCATTTTAATGACATTTAACTAATTTTATCTTATTACAGAGGACATACAGAGCGTTTGACAGATTTGGAGGACGAATACAAATATTGTCAACAGTAAGCTATATTTTTATATTTATTTCAGTTACTATTTCTTTTTCAAATACGTGTTTGATGTTTTTATTTATTTACATTTATTTTGCATCTACTCAGGTTTTTATTTCAATACTATACTGTATGGAAATCTCTAAAGTTCATAAGTTTTGATTAATCATCCAAACAGTTCATACATGATTGCCTTATGAAAATCATTGCTAGACTTTTTTACAGTTTCTATTTATTCAGTTGAATAAGAAAAGTAATTTTTTTAATTTTTATTGTTATGGTTATTTTTCCTTATAAATGCTTTTATTTTTCACAGGGCTACTTTACCCCTTGGAGGAAGTCATGAAAGCAATAAATCTGTATGTTCATTTATTTATTTATATTTAAGAATTTTTTTAGTTTAACCCAGAAATGATATCCAGTGTGTATATGGGATTTTGATGAGAGAAAGGGTAACATAATTTAACTAAAGGGTGGGTAACATTCTGGAGTCAAGTATATTTTCTTAGGGCTACTATTCATCCACTCAAATGTTAATATGTATGCCCTCATACCTTTTTAAAATTCCTTTGTCTATATTTTAATGTTTCAATATTACTTTTTCTATTGGTGATAGATGTCAACTCTTTGAAACAACATGCATGTCTCATACACTCATAAATACATTAGGGACACTGGCATACAAATGCACACTTGTACAAGCAATGCGTTCTGACATGAGCAAATTCACTAGAAATCCCTTGGAGGAGCATACTGTATATACTCGTGTATAAGCTGACTCCCCCACTTCAGGACCACCAAAACCACAATAAATTGAAAACCCGTGTATAAGCCGACCTCAAAAAAATCTGCATTTTAAAGAAAAAAGTTGTATATTTTCATGCAAAATAAATAGCTCTTGTGGAAATTTACTATAGAAAATGATTCAAACTTTTTAATCCATTTCTTCTGAGTCTCCAAGCTCATCGTAATCCATCAGATCATCATAGGGGGTGCGGAATCTTTTTTTATCCTCATCTGGGCTGTCATCGCCATTTTCATTTTCAAAGAGGATATCAGTTTCGTCCATCGGATGATAATTTTGGCAGAAACAGAATTCCATGCCTCATGTACCCGTTGGCACACTAAGCCAATATCAGGTTTCTTCAAGGCACCATGTTTGGTAGTTTCTTTATCATCGGAACTCTTCCATTCGATCCACAAATTCCTCAAATAGTCTTTGAGAGGCTTGTTGATGGCTGTACAATCGATGTTAGCCCACCTGGTATCAAAGCCAATGATATTTTTGATTTCTTTACCTTCGCTTTGACATCGGTTCTGTGAGGTTTGAACATATCCCATAACAATAATGCCGGTTTCTCGAACACTGCTACAAAAATGACTACTGATTGCTGGGGTCGATATTTTCTTATTAAAAACTGACCTGAGTATAAGCCGACCCCCCCACTTGCGGAGCGAATTTTGCACAAAAAAAACTTGGCTTATACACGAGTATATACGGTATGTTGTTTCCCTTATACCAGGGACATGAATGTGCAAATTTTCACTTTTTGGGTGTATCAGCCAGTTTGGATAACTTATTTTGCTATCTAAGTTTTTCCAGAAATGCAAATTTGTATCCCCTATTGAAAAACTTATCAAAAATTTTAAGAAAATGACATTCCTAGAATAACATGGATAGAGTAAACATTAAAACGTCATTTCCCAATTTTTTGAAATTTGCCCATTCATGTTTCTGGCATAAGGGCGATGATATGATCTAGTGTTGGTATAGACTAGTTATGCCAACTATTGTATACACACATAGAGGTGTTCTGGTTTTCGCTTTTTCAGAATGGGGGGGGGGGGGTAAACGTGTATTTTCTTTACCAAAAGTTTTTATATACAAAACAAATACATTTTTTTCTAATCTTTATTCAGTGTTTTTTTTTTTTAATCTTTTATAATTTTTCTTTTGTTAAAATGAATAGATTTCTATTCAAGATTTGTTTCAATCAACTTGTGAATTTTTTTTTTCAGTTATACGTTCTGGAATCTAATTATGACATTGCTTTATTGATGAATATTCATTGTTACGACAAATACTATACATGAACATAAAATTTTATTAATTACAAAAGGTAAAACTGGAAAAAAAGGTTTTTATTTGATGAACTTTTTTCTCTTTATGAAATTTCAAAACTTCTTATTCTAGGTACAGTCTAATAGAATGTTTGGTGGAAAAGATAATTTAGTGTCCACAGATTTACAAAATGGAAAAGATATAAGCCATAGCATGTTGTCTTCTTTGATGGATGAGCTATCAAATCATTATCCAGAAGGTTAAAAGTCACTTCTTCACTTTCTTTATTATAATTTTTTAGGCGTTTTTTTTTCTATAAACTTATATATATGTTAAATATATATTTCTTATAAGTGGCCCTTCAAGTATTAGGTAAGCAAATTTTTAGCCATTTTTGAGCCCCCCCCCCCCCAGTTTTAGAGCACTTAAGCCGCTCCCAGTGTGGTTCTGCATCACTCAAGTTACCCACGGAACATTCCCAGATCACTTAAGTGTTCTCTGGCATAGTTACGGATCACTTGAGTGATGCATGGCACCGTTGCAGAGCACTTAAGTGGCCTGGAAACATTTCCAGAGCACACTTGAAGGATCCGTGAATCATTTAGAGATCATTATAGTGGCTCTGTAGGGGACTTGTCAAAAGGTAGAATGTTAGTTCAGGTGCAGAATAACTATCAAAAGGTTTTTTCCGGTTTTGGCACATCAAATAAGATGCCATTAAGAATATTTCATATCTTCATAAAGGTTTGGTTGATGACGTAAGCCAATCCAAACCCCCTCCCCCATCGATGCTGGCGTAATACTTGAATGACCCCTAGTTACTTATATCTCATCTCAGCTTTTAATGACTATTCTTATGCTTGAGAATCACACAAAACATTTTTGAATTATGTTCAAATGTAAAATTATATTTAAAAAAATTCTGTTTAGATCGCTTAATTTCTTTTTACTGGTGCTTAGAAAACTCTTAATTTAAAAATTACCTTGTCTGGAATTATTTCTAAATTTTCCTGAAAAACTTGGAAAGAAACAGTGAAATTCATTCATGAAATTGAGTATGAACCCTGAAAATTTTGCTCCTAATATGTGAATCAAATATTAAATATACAGTCGAACCTGTACAAAGCAGAACATCAACAGACTGAAATAATATTCTGTTTATGAGAGGTTTCCGTTTTATAAAGATACATATCAAATCACCAATCATAGGTTGGACTATGCAATCTTTTGAATATGTTCAAGACAGGTTTCCATCTTATACAGTGTCCTTCTAAAGGCGGCTACACGCTATTCTGGCGTTACCATGCCATGTCAGAGCAGTGTGTAGCTGTTTTTAGACATGTTTCACTATACTTAATTTTTTACTATTTTTCACTTGATATTACGCTCCTGACTAAATGCTCCTATCTTGCATCCTTGTGCAAGACTCCCTTGCACTTACTGCCTCACGTTATACATTCCAGCTTGGCTGATTCATATTTCATGGGAACTGCAAAAAAAAAAAAAAATTCAAATTATGGTCATATCTGGGTACTCAATGGTTTCAGATATCATGAAATTTGATAGGTGTCGCATTTTGATGAGGAAAAGGTTTCTACACTAAATATGTGATTGCAGCTCTCAACCTGAGTAAAATTAAAACAAACTGCCTTTGAGAGTCATAAAAGATTTATCTACTTGCCTCGTAGGGTTGGAAAATGTATTCAGTATTCATCAATTTCTGCACTTCCCATTAATTTTGGAGGACATTATGCACAATATATCACTATGTCGAAAAATTAGAATTAACCAATTATGCCATATTTACGATGTAATATATCATTGTGGAAAAACTAGTAAAAATTTTATCTAATGATGTAAATTAAAGTTTTGCAGTTTTATTCAACATTATTATTACCTAATTTATATAAATGAAATTGAGGAATTTGATATTTTCAGTTTCTTATCAATATTTTTGCCTTTTCAATTTATTTTATAAGAAATATAAAATGTCAATTCAATTTCACATTTTGTTTTGAAAGTATCTCAATTCAATTTTAATACTTTATTATTAAATTTTTATTTTCAGGTCATCAGGAATTAGCTACACATGTGCCTTCGTTACATCAAAATGGTTCATTGACTCCAGCGAATAGTCCAAGATTATCTTCTCGTTCACGAAATAACAATAGGAATAGTGTATGCAGCGAAGATGATGATAAAGAAAATGCTCATTGTGATGAGCAACCACCACAAGCTCCTCCTAGAAGGCGCAATCGTAAAAAAAGTTCATCACCTGTGAGTTTTCTAGATTATATTTCTCAATGATGCCATGAATTATGTTAAGTATATGGTATATTTACTTGACAAAAAGAATTCTTCATAACCCCTAAATATAAAGTTAAGATAATTTATAAATTTCCATCAAAATCCAAGGCATTTCTTCATTTTTTACAGGTGACCCTTTACGTACAAGTGCAAGATATTTCGTCCGCGAGTAGATGCACACTGAGTAGATTTCGTCCCTGAGTAGATGTCCCTTCTTTTGAAACTTTCTGTTAGTAGCCCTGTAAACGTATTTATTTTTCTTTCCTTTATCAGCCACCTCGTTGGGCATTTTGCCTGTTGTGGCGTTGTATTTGTATTTGTATTTGTATCTTTTTTTCTTTTCTCCCTCACTACTGTCAAATGAGTGAAGGGAGGAAAAAGCAGTATGAACAATAAATGTAGTGTGCAAAATCTGGTGATATGAAAATAGAGAATGAAATAGCTAAAATAGCTTTTTAAATGACAAGTGCTCGTGCTACTCACTTGTTCATTCAAAAAAATATATATACATAAAACATAACTTTTGAAGAAAAAAACACAAGATGTGGAATTTATGTAAGAGTGAAGTAGAACCTATGCAGTTGGTCGTCATTGGATTGGGGAACTCCCATGCATGGTTTGAAAAAACAGGTGTTCCTGAAGGTTTTCTTTTCGTCCAACATGTTTTGAGAAGGCAGATTCTGGGAACATTGGTTGGTATTTTTAGTGCAATCTGGCATAGCCACCCTTCAGAAACGCCTACTTTTTCAAACCATTCATGAGGTTCCCCTGATGACGACCAAATTAGAAAGTTGTTACCCTATCTCTCCTGATGCTTGTAAAAAAAGGTCCACTTTTCTAAGTACTGTATTTTCTGATTTATTCAAATTCAAAAAAGAGAGGAAAGTTGGGAGAAAAATTCTAAATGTTGAAAAAACATCAGGAGAGACAGGGCAGCAACTTTCTAACTGGGTTCTTGGGCATAGAATGTCCATATAATAAGGCCCATATAAAAAATTTATATTTTTATTTTAATAACTATACAACCCCTTGCAACATGAATGACATATCTGAGTACACTACACATTGGGAAATTTTTTCTAATTGAAAGTATATCTATATAGGATCAACAGTTCGCCAGTAAAATGCCATACTCCCTGTTACCTATGCACCTTGTATATACAAGTCAGAGGATGATGTGACTATCCCTACAAAGGTTTTTATCGGCTGGCTGATGCGAAGATATATTTTGGAAAGAGAAAATTCAACTTTTCCTGCAGGGAATCGAACGCACGTCCTTTCACTTTCCGGATGAACACCCTAGACCACTAGACTACAGAGGCAACAAATATCTCAATCTTTCTTAGGAGCTCATGTGCACTGAACAGGACTGTACATGGACAGTCGGACCTAACTCAGGCCAAAGCTCACAATTGCTGACAATGCCACCAGATGGCGACTTAACAGAGGATTATGTCACTCTCTGCTATCTATTGTATATATACTGCAAATTACTGGGTAACTGTTGATCCTAGAGGTATACTTCCAATTAGGAAAAAATATCCAAAATTGTTTAAACCTTAGATTCTCACACATTCAAGAGGTTGTATAGTTTTTGAAATAAAAAATAATAATTTTTTATGCAGTCACTCTGTCCTAAAAAACCCAATTAGAAAGTTGTTGCCTGTCTCTCTTGAGCTCAACAAAAGTAAATTTTGTAATAATTTACTGCTAATCTGCAGATCAAGGAGCACACGCCTACCTTGAAGCATATATATTGTCATTAGTTGAATGCGATCACTACTACTACCTCTGCTTAACTATGTAACTTAGGGACCTTTCACATGGAGCGGATGCGGGTCAGGAAGAAGTCTTAACTATTGGTACATACAGAGCCTTTCAGACAATGCGGAATGTGCCCACAACTTCTAGGTGTTCGTGCGGGTCCGGATGGCATCTGCATGTGTCAAAATCTAAGTGCGGGCTCCACATCCGCACATACAGGTTTTGTACATTAGGTTATATGGAGCTATTCACGTGACGTGGGTCCGGGTGAAATTCACCCGCATCTTTGGCTACTTTTAAAGATGATTTTGCATGGAATTTTTTTAATTTTTTGCCTTAATACCCTTAAAAACACCATATGAAGGTCCCTGTTCATCAATAGGATATACCCACATACATCTATCCCTCCGTTTCCTTCTGAGATAAAAGAGATATAGCAACTTTAACTGCCTTTTGTCCATACTTTACAATTTTATACAATAAAACCTGGCAACAACGGCCACTGGCGGGACCATGAAAATGTAGCCGCTATTGGGAAGTGGCCGTTATTGGGAATGAAATTTTATTTCTGAAAGAAAAAAACCACTATAAAATTTGTGATCTATATAACATGGAAAGTTATAAGCCATTCTGTAATTCATTACGATAATTATATAATTGACTAAATACTTTAATACCTTTTAAATTTAATTAAAAAATTTTCTTTTTAAATTTTTAAAAGTATTAAAAAATATATAAATATTTAAAATTATTTTAAATACTTATTTTTTAATTTTTTGATTTTTAAATTTTTTTTAACTTTTAAAACTAAATACTTTTATTAAACAATGTTATCCACATACAGTATTCACTCAGAGCCGGATTAAGACGTTTGAAGGCCCTAAGCACTTGAATAGTTTTGGTGCCCCCACCCCGATACCTACAAGTATATTTTACTTGATATTGAGTCTATAAACTAAAAAAAAATTTCAATTTTATATTTCAGAAGTAACTAATCTAAGGATAGGGTTTCACTCTGAAAGGTTTATGAAAGCTATTTTATGAAACTTGAAAAATGCAACCAATAAATTTATCGGTTACATTCAAGCAAATGCAACCAGTCAGCTTATTGGTTGCATTTGTAAAAGAATTATAATAGAATTTTTAATATTATAAAATTAGTGTAATTCGGGTTAAGAAAATTATGATGTGAATATTTCTAAACACAGACATTTGGAAAGTCTCCACCACTCCGCTTTTTTCTACTTACGAAGTCTTTGATATCTCCTGAATTTTTTTTTATTTTTTTTTTTTGGAACATCATTGGATGTTTTTGGAATTTTTCTTCTATATTTTCCAAAAAGACAGGTGTTATGTATTTTTTCAAAATCTTTTGAAAATATTTTAAGATATTTTATCCCGTCGACTGCTTGTGAGGATCGAACTGAAGGCATCTTTACACCCATATTCTATGGGGCTCTAGATTGAACCACCAAAGAATGGCTCTAGGCTGCCCATGAGCACTGAATCAGGGGTGAAGGAGAAAAACAATTACAAAAATTGCAAAAAAATAGAAAAGTTTTTCTGTAAAATTTCAAACTAAAAGCATACTGGACTGAGTGACTCGCGGAGAAAACCGTGAATAAAACTTAAAAAAATAAAATACTTTTATTAAAGAACGCGCTATCCACGTATGGCGTTCAATGGGTGAAAACAAAATCAGTCTAAAGATGCGGGCAAACTGCCCGCAAATATGTGCTCGTGTGTAAGGCATGCAGATCCGGACCTGCATCTGCTCCGTGTGGAAGGGGCCTTAACTATACACTTGCTATCATTTTAATTTATCGTTAATCATGTAATAAATTCTAGTCAGTTACCAGCATGGTCTTACTGTGTTTTGATCTTGTCCCCCACTACATTTTGGGTGACGTAAATGGGGTAGAATTTGTAGGACATGGAAAAACCTTAGTTCGTACCATCAATGGAAAATGTAGACTTCTGCTGAACTTCATGCTAATGCTCATGATCAATGATATATTCTCAAGGTCATCTAAAAGTGGTTTGTTGATCTGCGATTATTCAAGTTCGTGGTTTAGTTCATGGTCTGCTGATCGTTGAAGTTTTGGTGTTGTTGAACTGACGATTTTGATACATTTTGGCTCTACTTCCCCAAGATTTTTCAGATGCTGGTATGCATTTAGGGTGGATCTCTATTGTTTTTTCGGATATTTAGATAATTATATTATACACTTTGTTTTTAGTTTTAATAATTTTTACAAATTGTGTTTATACCAAAAGTTTTTTAGAATTTTGGTGAATTTTTGAATTCTCATTCCCATTCCCTTGAAATGGCTAGTATCGGATCGATTCAGGAATTTGACATTTCTGATTGAAAAAAGAATTGGGAATGAACTGCATGAATGAGGGAAAGAAGAAGTGTTTATGCTGTTCTTTGCCATTTTCTCAGATTTTGAATTCAAATATCTCAGCAAACATTGGACTTGGAAACGTGGATTTTTTTTCTGGGGACTCAGGAAAGACAGGACAGCAACTTTCTAATTGGGTTACTTAGGACAGGGTATCCATATAATAATGTTATACTGGCAATTTTTTAGTTTAATAACTTTACAACTACTTGCAATATGAATGATCAATCTGAGGTCTACACAATATTTGGATACTTTTCTAAGTGGAAGTATGCCCCTAAGATCAACTGTTCACCAGTAATTTTTTGCCAGGGGACTTAGCTATGCACCCTGTGTAGTATTACTAGGAGAGGGAAAAAGAATGAAAAACCTACTCCTCATGTTTTTCCCTTTATCTCCTATATGTTTACAATAATACCCTTTTTTATGTTTATACAAAACTGCTCATACAAAATATGGTTGTAATCAATGCATAGCTTCTTGATTTAAAAAAAATTGGTAGGTGATAGAATTTTATGATTTATTTCCAGAACTGGTCACCCAAAAGTCTATTGGAATCAACTGCAGTAGAACTTTGTTTATGAGAATGTGCTTGTAATCGAGCACATTCGTGCAACACTCTTATCAAAGCTGACTTAGGCATAAAAAAATAATGTAAAATCAAATGATTCATTCCACATGCTTCTCTCTCTCACGCCAGCCAGGATTATTTATTGAAGAGAAAGGTGTGGGTTGATTTTTTTCCATATTGTGTTTATACTTATTTTATTCTGAAGGCTTAAGTATTTTCAGATTGATGCAAGTTCACTTTGAAATGCCCACTTGCATTAACACACAACAAGAGTGTGGTAAGTCTTTTATAGACTTATGCTATGAATGCGGCTGCTATAGTTAGTAGTGTCTTAACAAATGGGCCCAAGTTAAACCAGTGCCCCCTAAACTATTAAAGGTTTTCATTATTACATGCATGCATGCAATGATGTGTTTTTTTGGTTTTTTTTGTCTTTCATTAAAATAATAAAAGGAGTCACAAACATGATTGCCACCTGAAAGCGTGGCACATTTTCAGGGCATTTATCATCCAGACATTTTGAATGAGAAGGAAATTTCCAGAGGGCATTATCACAAAGAACCATAAAGAGGTGAGAGTTCGGTGACCAGTCTATTGTCAGGAAATGACATGAAAAAGTTGGTAGCGGTAGGAGGCCAAGATCACATGACCAACCGGAGCATTGCAAGTCAGGAATGTAGGAAAAAGCAGTCTCTCAACATCCATGGTATCATCAGTACTTCAGATAAGATTGATCTTTTCAACAATTTTGGTTGGAACTCTGATCAATCTGTTAAGTCAGAATCTGTGGGAAACAACTAAGCTTGGGGTGAATTAGTTTTGTTAAACTTCACATTACAGGGTAATCTTATCTAGCCAAAGGCCAAATGAGTAGAATAAAAATATAAACCAATCACATGTTGAAAGACAAAGGTAAATGTGACAGTAAAATGCATTAAGCCTACATGACGAATGCAAATTAACTTCCAATGAGCCAGGTTCTTATGCACAGACAAAACAAGCATAATCTCAGCTTGTGATCGGATAATAATGCTAATCCGTCTTGTGGCAAAAACAATTACATTACTATAGAAATTTTCATATTCAAATCATGCCATTCCAGAACCCGGGAAAGCCCGGACGAATCAGCTGCAGTCACCATGGCCTACTGCCAGTTATCGGACAAAGGTAAATATTTAACTTTTTTTTCATATTATTTAGAAACCTTTGCAGACAGTAATGGGTCACGTTACAGAAAGTAGCTGGTGATACTGTAAACTGATCTGCGAAAAGGCAAAGGTCTTATACTCCCATCTCAGGAACAAATTGCCTGGTACAATAATAGAAAACAAAGAAGGTTTTCAGGCAAGCAAGGGGGTGATTTAAAGTAATTATTTGAGGGGGTAGCTCGTGAAGAGGAGCCACCAGTTGTCATAGAGATTGTGTCCTTAAGAAAGAGAATGGGGTTGGAGGTGAATGAGAACAATATTAAAGACCTAGTGGAGGAACATGGCCAGGAGTCGACCACCGATAAACTGATGTATCTCCATTTTGTGCAACACTAAGAGCTTATGAATGGTATCTCGTCTGAGGAGGAGTCCTTTGCTTCAAATGAAATTAGAAAAATGTATAGAATGTAGGAATCTGCAAAATTTTGTAAAAAGAACCACCCAAATAAAGCTGTAGCAGTGCGAGCAATAAATCTATCCAACAAAAAGATGCAATTTCCCATTTCCAAGAAATCCTAAAAGGGGGAAAAAAGTAAGTGTCATTAGATGGGTTCTTTTTTCAAAGTCACACAAAATGAATAAGTTTACAGACAACAGTGAGTCTATAAATCATCCTACACTATGGTTCTCCCATTTCTTGTCCTTTACAGCGAGTGAATTTGTAAACATTACTGTATTGTATGTTTATTTCATGGCGTTATTGTGCTATTTATTATAATATTACTGTACTGTATTATTTATTATATTGTATTATATATATATTGGTCAATTACTGTTTTTATTAATTTATTATATGTGAATGAATAAAAATTGTGGAATGACTCACCTGAGTTTACATTATTTCCTATGGAGAAGTTTGATTCGATACAATGAGTGATTCGGATAACAAGCACATTCACTGAACAAAATATGCTCATTAACCGAAGTTCCACTGTATTTTTGTTTTTTTATTAAAGGCTGTATGGAAGTTTAATATCAGAATAAAATCTTGTGCAGACTAGAAATTTTAAAAAATCCATATATCAATATTTCAGACCCAATAAATATGGATTCATGTTTTGAAATGTAAAACATTTTAATAAGCATAAAAGTTTATAGTTATTTAACATATTTATTGAGGCAAAAATATATTGCTGTGAAAACATTGATAAGTTTTTGATGCTTCAAATCAGTTTTTGACACTTTTGTCATGGCAAAAATCCAACCCTGAATAAAACTTTTATTGGGTATTATTTTTCCAGAAACCTGTTAGTAATGGACTACCACCTACTCCAAAAGTTCACGTGAGTTTTTTTTTTTTCTTTCAAGTGTCACTTTTTCTGTAAATATAGTAGAACCTTGCTATAACAGACAGCTAAAAAAATTGTAAAATTTTTATCTGACAAGTTTAAAATTTGCTTTAAGTATCTAAGATAGTATTTAAAAGTATTAACTCATTTAAAAAAACATTTCCAAGCAAGTAACTAAACATCAATTTTTTTTTACATAAATAGGGATGTGCTGCATGACTTGTACCACTGCGAGCTAGAAAAATTAAGATTAATACAGTGTATACATATACATCTTTTTCAATTCAACCTATGTTGACTGCAGTTTTTTTATGTGATAAATAATAGACACTTTTTACAGCTAACCGTTATAATGAAAGTCCAGTTTATAACAAATAATTCTTATAGGGTGTAAATACTACAAGATAGAAAACATTACTACTGTACTTTCATTGATGTATACAATAGTAAAATGTTTTCTACTGTACTTTCATTGAGATGTATACAGTAGTAATGTTTTTTACTGTACTTTCATTGATGTATACCTTGTAGTATTTACACCCCTATAAGAATTATTTGTTGTAAACTGGACTTTAATTATAATGGTTAACCTTCAGCCCCCCATTAGTCCAGTATAACAAGGTTTTCTACTGTATTTCTGTTTTTAGGGTATCAATTTTTATATTCATAATCTATTCTGAGTGGTAAATTATGCTGAAATTGATGCTTGATAGTATTACAGGAATATTTACTAAATAATCAACTACAATGATACCTTGTCTAACAAGTTATTTGGTTAATTAATTTTTCAGCTAATGAAGATTTTTTGCAGTTTTTTAAACTTAGCAAATTAATGTTTTCATGTATGCGAGCAAACATAATGCAGCCATGTAATGATCTGAATTTTCATGCTGACTTGCATCAGAGTTTATTTTACTCATGCCCAGTGCATTTATATCTGCCTCAGAATCACTTTGTAAAAATATATCTACACTGCTCAAAACAATTAGGGGAGCACATGGTTTTAACAAAATTACGCAAAGATATATACCGATAAGTAACATAAAATGAATCATCCATAATTTAAAGCCTAGCAGGAAACGGAAGAAGAAAACTTCATATGCAAATCATTCAGTCTGGAGTGTGACACCCGACGTGTTCTGGTATGGAGGGACAGGGGCACTCGAAATAACCCCGCATTCGTTCGTGAAAGGTCACAATACAGACGAGTTGGTTGGATGGTATGGGGTGGAATCAGCATAGGCGGACGTACGGACCTGCATATCATTCGGAATGGCACTTTGACGGCCCGAAGGTATGCAGACGAGATACTGCGACCTCATGTCATCCCTTACGCTGGAGCCATTGGAGATTCCTTTGTTTTCCAGGATGATAATGCCCGACCACATAGAGCTCGTCTGGTGGAGAACATGCTTGAAGCTGAAACAATACAGCGTATGGAATGGCCAGCGTGCTCTCCTGACCTGAATCCAATCGAGCATGTCGACACGCTCGGACGACGCATTGCTGCGCGACCAAGACCGCCTGTTACTGCCCGAGACTTGCAGATTGCACTTCTTGAGGAGTGGAACAGTATTCCCCAAAGTCTGATCGATAACCTCATCGCATCCATGGCAAACAGGTGTGCAGCAGTCTTAGCTGTTCGAGAAGACCACACACCCTATTAAAACTCATGCATCATGTCTAAACAGTACTTTTTTTTATCGTTTACATGTAACCAAATTGTTGTCCTAAATCATCTTTTCATGTTTTTTCCATATTTTCAAAGAATTAAAGCTTAATTCCAAATTTTTTTACGTCTTTTTTCTGTATTGCGCATTGATATGCGTGTACTATCCATTGTATGCCAATACGTGGATGTCTCGCACGGTTTTCTTCACTTTTTTGCTTGCTCCCCTAATTGTTTTGAGCAGTGTATTTTTCCTTATAAAGTTTTACAAATTGTTAGATCCAAGGCTGTGGATCTCATGCTTTTGCAAGTTTTTTGTCTTTTTTTATAGTGTTTTTACTTTTCATAAAAATTTATCCATAAATTTTTGGCAACATCCTTAACAAATTAAAGGATTTTCCATTGAAATATATAGGAAACCACGTTTTAGCTGAGGAAGATTTCAACTAACCAATGTGATGCTGGAACAAATTATTTTTGCTTGCTGAGATATTACTCTTAATGAATTTCTACCACTATGTTCTGTTTTTAATGTTTCAATTTCTATTATGATTCATAACTAATTTCTATAGTAAATTTACTGTTACCGTTAAAGTTAATTTTTATTTGTTGGCTAATTAATTTTTTATGCGATGAATAACGCTTGTAAGTTTGTTTTCTGGTTATATGCCAGTAATGCTACACCAGGAAAGATACTAAAATCAACAGAAGTTTGGTAGCATGTGGTGATGATACCTCTTGATATAAATGGCTAAGCTTTTTCACTTATCCATGCTTTTTATGATTACTCATGGTCATCTAAATTTTGATACGTCCAGTATTCTGACTAAGGACTAAGCCATCCTATGTTTCCAATAGATTAGTTGCTACTTAACCACCCCAAAAAATTAAAACCTATTTTTGCCTCTACAGACTGTTTCAAGTACAGTTTCTTTCCTAATACCATAATTTGGAACAAGTTCCCCTCCACTATTGTTAACTCCCCATAATCTCTGATTTCTTGTCAAATGTTACTAAATATTTATTTGTAAATCTACCGCATCCTCTTGTATAGGCCTTTGAAAAGGCCAACAATATTGCATAAATAAGTAAATAATGGTCCCACTGCAGCAATACAGCATGTCCGATATCATGAAAAAGTAATGGAATGAGGAAGGTCATGAATGTATTTTCAGATTCTTTTTTCTTGCAAGTTCCCACACTTGATTTTATCCCTGAAAATTATGGCTCCTGATCAGGCTTTCCATTGCAAAAGCCTTATATATACCTGCAACCATGCAGTTTTGGTCCGCTGAAGATTATTTTCTCTGGTTTTACATCTTTAAAGTGTGAGTGTGAGTCATTTTCCGTGTAAAAAAGAAATACAGTCAGACCCCTCTTATAACAAAGTCTAAAAAAGATCTTGTTCATTATATGCAAACTTGATTATATCCATACTGGCTAGAAAAATGATACGTTCAAGAAAAATAAAACATTTTACGAGAACGATATACATTTTTTAGTAATCTGAGCTTTCTTAAAATGAATAGATTGTATTAATATATTTTATTTAAAAAAGATTGCAAATTTAATTAAAATCTCACATAATTGAATAAATCAACAAACGTGTCTTTTTTTTTTGATATTTTTGTGGACTTGAAACGTTTCACATTTAAATCATTTTTGCCAAATAAGCATGCAAAATGTAATGCTTTTCTTTTAGTAAGAGCACAGACACCAGAAATTTTTTTGACAAAGCTAAATCCGAAACAAAAATGGTAATTTCTTATTTAATTTGGTGTGCTGAACACAAATTTGATCACAGACAAGCTGGATTGGATTTGGTTTTCTCGGAAATTGCACATTTAATTCACATATAATGACACAATACACTACATTGAAACACAACATAAGTATATAGAAAACAAAATGTACAGAAAAAAAAACACAAATGTGTAGATACTTCACGAATATATAGAGCCACAATATTAATATAGGTAAAGCACAACACAAATACATACAAAAACAACAGAAATACATAGAAACGCTAATGTATTACAACCAGGGTGGTTTGGTTTAAACCACATTGGTTTTAACCAAGTGATTTTTTTTTAAAAATCAGTCTGGTTTTTTCAAAAATTTACATAAGAGGTCTAAATATAATTTTTCCCTTGAAAAATATATCTGGTTCATTGTTAGTCAAAAATTTTCAGTCTTACCATATTTTATATTCTTAGCGTATCTACTGGTCATATATCTTTAAATAGTATAAGGTGGTGTATATATAAGTGGTTTTTTTTTTAAAAATCTAAAAGTTGCTTGAATGTGTATATTTTTTCATATAAGGTATCTTAGTTGCTTAAAGTTTGAGAAATTTTGGTATTGTCTATTTGTTACCACATTTTCTAACCTTTGGCTACATTCAGATTCTTTATCTTTAGCAAATTCATGAATGAGGATTGAATCACACAGCTAAATGTAGTGGTGTATTATCTCACAGGCTTCCCTTCCCCTTCATACAGAAGCAACAACAGTGCTTTTGTCATTATCACTTGCTAGAGACAGGTGGTCTTATAATCTAATAAAGACACCAGCTGCCCCTGAAAGACAAACACCAGTGTAGGATGGTTCATTGTCTCAGACATTTTCATTCCATATGAACCAGCACATCTCATGCTGTATATCACCACCAGGCTTGATATTCAATAGTTTTTATTTCTATCCTTTCACCATTACGCCCAGTTAATCAAGGTTCTGCTGTGCAGTACTAAGGGATTTGTGAAACATAATCAGTTATATACAGTGTGATTATAATTAAAATTCTGATTCTAAAATACTATAAAATAAAACCACTGTTCGGAATGACTTGAAAATTTGTATATATATACTCCTAAAGCAATAAAATTTTCTTTGGTAAAAGAAAAAAAAAAAACACTTAAAAATGTACAGGTAGATGATGCTGTACTTGGCCAGTGGTATAATCTATTTTATGCAACCATATCATTTTGGTACTTCAACAGCGTCATTGTGTGGATAGCACAACTGTTATCAAGATGCTCATTGCAACATCAGCGAAGCAGCTGCTGAAGAAATATTTTGACAATAACAGGATGACGACACTTGCGTGCCACGTTCACTTGGACTTAACCCTTTTAACTTTTGGCTTTGGGGGCCCACTTTCTACAGTGGTTGGATTGCAAACTTTGGTGAATTTAAAGCACATCCACATCATTACCATGACATACTCTGATCTGTTGCTCAACAAGCACGTTTGCACTTCCATCTCGTAGTCAGAACACAGTGGAAAACATGTGTAACATTTCTTCTGTAAGTTGTAGTTTGTTTAATGACTTAGTTATGTGATGTTTCCACGAATTATGGAATTGTGCTATGCTAATTAAGTTATCATTTTGCCCTGACTGGCTATCATTTCCATTCTGCGAGCAAATTTCCCACATTTTGGATGAGTACGGCATCATCTATTTTACATTTTTAAGTATTCTTCCCCTTTCACCATACAAAATTCCATTGCTTCAGGAATATTCATGCAAATTTTCAAGTCAATCTGAAAGTTTTTATTTTGCAGTGTTTTGAAATCAGAGCTTTAATTATAATCACCCTGTATATCTTAAATCATTGGTGATTAATCTGCATTAATTATGCTTCGTTAAACATATTGTATTTACCTAGTTTTACCACAGTTTTTTGCAAAATAGCTTCCTAATTAAGCATATTGAAAGTAACTGGAGAAAAAATCTTTAACTTATTATATGGTTAATAACAATTTTCAAACACAAAATAATTTCTTGAGTTAAGCTATAAAATAATTAAATTGTATAAGTTGGTTTTTGTTAAAATCCATGTTTCCAATTCAAAGAGTGGGTGTAGTTTACTCACACCAGTAAGGTGTACATAGTGCAAGCAAGTTTTATATACTGTATATATATTTTGTACTCATCAACCTGGTGGGAGCGAAAAAAAAGCGCTGACACAAAGAAAAGAAAACAGTTTCAATTCTCAGAATTTCCAGTAAAGTATCTGGGAAAAGCATTACCATCAAGCAGAGGTGTCCAACTTTTTTCTGTTCAAGGGCCAACATAATGGTCAGCTGCAGCATCATGTGTTAGCCGCACCAGTAAAATGAGAGAGACCTAGAAAACTTGCACATCTGTACATGGCAAAACACGAGCAACTTAGTTTCTATACTTTTACATTGTGGGCATTGTATTCCCTTCCATTTTCATAAACATACTCATTGTTGATCTGGTTGTGTTCCCGGTCAGGTGCAATGCATTAAAAATTAGTTTCTTCAAATTATTCTATCTAATCCACTCATGGTTTGATTTCAAAAATGAAGCATTTGTTTCAATTATTATTTTTGGAAAATAGGCAATTAGCCAAATCAGGTTGCGGAAAAAGTTTTTAGTTAAAGTTAGTTTTTTACTGTTGGAACAAGAGTAGCTTGAATAATGATCACAAATTTGATTTACCATGTCTTGTTGAAAATCACTTAAGATCACAAAATGGATGCATGTTAACTGTAAGGTTGGTATGATATTTACCTTTGATGGGTTTGTACCGCCTTTGAAAAAAACAAATATAGGCCCAGTATAATTATTTTATAACTATAAAAAATATTTTAATAAAGTTCTTTTTTTTAACCAAAAAAAAAAACCTGTGGTGAATATTGTCTTTTTTTTTCCTAACTACTAACTGATGTTGAACGATTCCTTGATTTTTTCAATATTTTCAAAGTTACCAAATTACCTATTTCAAATTTACCAAAGTACCAAATTTGAGTTTTCAAAAAAAAATTGACAAATATCAATTTATGTTAAAGAATAATTCATTATCTTTTATATAGTTCACAATCTAGTTCAAATACTATTTCTTTCCTGTGCATTTTCTGCTTCTTACAGCCAGCTTGAGCAAAGGCGCAACATGCTATGCAAATGAATGGAGCTTTTCCCTTTTCAGATCAGTCTGATTTCCTGAATCAGAAGCATCAAAAAATTTTTTCCATTAATCATCCGAAACCTGAAAACTAAAAAAAAAGTTGAAATTCGGGTTTTCAACCAATCACTCAAGTGGATTTCCAGAATGTGAAACAGGAGTGCACTATGTTTGCACCCTTAGAGTTCATTTATCATATCTAACACATAGTTTAATTTGCATTGCTCTTGTACTGGACATAAGGAGCATCTCTTAAAATTGTCTAACCAGAGTTCATTAATATACATCAATCGATATACACTCATGTCCATAAATTAAGGATAGTTCAAAATCACACGGAAATCGAAATCTAAAGTAAAAATTTCACCTGCAGAATTATCACACACATCTGCAAGAATGATATGCAAATTTCAGGAAGCCACCAGATGATGCCGATAGTATGTCACAATGACGAGAGTGTAAGAGGGGGTTATATATAAGGAATGGTGGCAAAGAAGTAAAATTGTTCACAAAAGTTCAACAAATCATTCAATCATAACACTTCACTCATAGTTAGAAAAACTGGTGGCAGATGGCAGCACTACACACAACAAGCATTACAGAGAAACAAAAAACTTCACGTCAGGTTTCACTACACGTACACGCACATTCCTGCATGTACCGATTCGTTGGGGGTTCCGCGGAGGGGGTGGGGGCGGGGTGCATGTATGGTGTAGCAGTAGTAGATAGGGCCTCCGAAAAATGGCTCGGGGATCCATGATGTTCTTAAGTCAGCCACCTCGTTGGGCAATTTGCCTGTTGTGGCGTTGTATTTGTATTTCTGTTAGGCGCTCAGTGCCATAAGCGAATAGTTATGACACAGAGGACGCATGTGGATGATTTTTTTTACGTGGTAGAATTATCTGCCCCCTGCAATGTGGGCGTACTCAGATGGAAGTATCCGAGGAACTTGGAATTGCCCAAAGTGTCATCTCTTGGCTTTGGCAACGATTCCAAGATAACGAAAATTTCAGTAGACTTTACAGTACAGGTCGCTCTGAGTTACAACGCCGAATGAAGACCTGTATTTGGCAGTAAATGCCAAAAGAAGCAGATGGAGCACAGCATCCGACCTGTCTTGTCAGCTATCTGCAGCCACGGGTACCACAATTTCAAGGCAAACCGTGTACAGACGTTTGGGAGATATTGGTCTATATGCTCGCAGGCCTGTCAGATGTGTTCCGCTCACGGCAACTCACTATTGGCAGCGATTAGCCTGGAGTAGAGAACATGCAATGTGGACATCGTCACAGTGGGCTTGTGTGATGTTTTCCGACTAGTCCAGGTTTAGCTTGCAGTCTGATTCACGTCGGACTTTCATATAGAGATCGCCAGGTACCCGTTACCACCAAGACAACATCATTGAACGACACCGTTACAGTGGTGCAGCATTGCTCGTTTGGGGTGGAATTATACTGGGTTCCAGAACAGATCTGCATGTTCAAACCGGAACCATGAAAGCCCAAATTTATCGGGACATCATTCTGGAACAACATGTACGTTTGTTTAGGGTTGCCATGGGCTCAGAATTTGTGTTTATGGATGACAACGCCCGTCCTCACCGAGCAAACATCGTAAACGAATGCCTTGAATCTGAGGATCTCACCTGACTTGAATCCGATAGAGTATGTATGGGATATGCTTGGCCGACGAGTTGCACCTCCTACATGTGTACCGGAACTTCGGAGAGCATTGCTTGCTGAGTGGAGTGATCTTCCCCAAGATCAGATCGATAATTTGATATTCAGCATGCCTAGGTATTGTACGGACTGTATTTCATCGCATGGGAGACATACAATGTATTAACCATCATACCAACCATGTAATAGTAAGTTTTTGTAAAGGAGATATTTTTTACAATTGCTCCAGGGAGCAAAAATCGTTGTTTTTATGAATGGTATCATACATACACCATCGTTTTTGTTCTTTATCTTTTGTTTAATAAATGGGCTTTATGAATAAGTAACGTTTGTTTTGTTTCTGAACCTTTATTTGCCGGAGCTGGCATTATCCTTAATTTATGGACATGAGTGTATATCACAATATATATGTGATATTTATTTTCAAAATATCATGGGGTATATATGATATTTTCTATATTTTCAGTTGAAAATGGTTAGATATTTCTATTGGTAAACAAATTTTTACATCGTGAATTAAATAATCTGTAAATAAATAGATTTGTCCAAAAATAAAAATATTCAGTCTCATATTTTCATTCGAGAATGGTTTGGTATTTTCAATCGAAAATGGTCTAATATTTTAGTCTCATATTATCAATTATGAAAGGGTTATATTTTCAGTCAAGAATGGTTTGATATTTTCATTTGAGAATGGGCTATTTTCAGTCAAGATGTTCCAATATATTACTCACAAATTTTCAATTGAGAATGGTTTGATATTTTCAGTCCAGAATGGTCTGATATTTTAGTCTCGTATTTTTGCCAGGGTGCAAACCGGCTTCTCCAGTTCAAATTCAATGTGATTCAAAATATCTCATTAATAAACGTCAAATAGAAATCTTGATATAAGGTTGGAAATTGTAGTTAACATCATTCATAAAAATATTTGTAATCAACGATAGCTCGACTATTGTATTGAAAATATTGTATCACAATTTTCATGTTGAATGCAAAAAATTATGTTAAAAAAAAAAAAATATGAGATGAAAAAAGGTTTTTAGGTTAAGGGATATGCTTTAACTATTAGTTTACATCATGCCTGAAACGTTCATAATCAACAATAGTTTGACTATTCCATTGAACATATTGGTTATTTAAAAAAACAATCATGATATTTTTGAACCCTGTGTCCAACAGTAGTTAGCCAGCATCAAGGTTGACCATTTTCCGTGGTAACATTGTTCTACGGTCCTTTCTACTTTTTTTACCATACAATAATGCTCATAAAGCACTTTCTAACTGTTAAAAGGGTAATGGCTTGAAAACAAGAGCCAATATAATGTTTTCATGATATTCGTGTTCAGCAGATCAAAATCATTCTGAATTTTATATATTCATGTCTGACACAGTTTCGTTGTTCTTCAGTGATACCGCTCATAAAGCACTTTTTAAAAATAATCCGGCTCACCCTGTTCTCTCTCTGATGGGTACCGGATTAGCGAGAGTCTACTGTACCTCCAAAACGAGAGCCAATAAAACTTCATGTTGATATTCGTGTTTGTGAGGTCAAAACCATTCGGAATTGTATATTTTTATGTCAGCTCAATTTCATTGTTGTCCATTGTAATGAGTGTTAATTTGCCAAAATTGGAAAATAGTGGGTGTTAAATATTCAATGTCACGAAATAAAAATGATTAATTCACCAATGTCGTCAAATAAGTCAAGAAAAAGTCGTAATATATATATATATTTTTGGGTATTTGGTAGACACCTTCAGATATTTTTTTTAGTTTGCAGAGTATTGATATATCAAGGTTTTACTCAAAATAAAATTTGCTGAAAAACTAACTGCAAAAGGAACTTTAATTATTAAAATGATGTTTTTAGTTCTTCTAATGTTATAAGTATATGCTAGAGATGGGACGTGAGAATATTCTTGAAGAATCTCCTTTGGATGTAAACATGTGAGAATAATCGAGAATACTCTTTTTTCTTTTAAATGAAAGTTTTTTACCAATTTTGTTTATATTATGAATTATAATAAAATTTTGCATTGCCTCAAACATTTACATACCTGCCAACTGTTGTAATTTTATTGTATTTAGTAAGAGATTTTAGCAAGTTAAACATAATTATATGCTTTTCCTTCTAAAAATATGATTTTTTACCAAATCGCTAATATTGACATTTTCCTGCCTATGTCGCAAACTGGTCACATTAGAAATCATCCATGGTCCATTGGTTGACATCACTGCTTGGAACCTAGTTGAAAATTTCTGCACTTCCTGCAGTGAGAAAGAGTGCAACACCTCTGAGAGTTTTTGCTGTAGTTTTACTGGTGCGGCTTATGCGCTGAAACAATGTCTCAAGCCGCCTCCGTATTAGACAGTACACTGAGTGTTGCACCAATCCTTTGGCATCCATTTGATGGATCAATATTTTTCCAAAATTTGCATGCCATCTTAACCCTTTATGGTTTTATGAATTATATAGCATTTTATTTTTTTTAATTCAGGCCGAATTTTCTAAATGAACTTGTGCCAAAATTTGAGTTCATAATTCACACATTTTTGATAGATTTATAATAATATACCATTATTTTCTCGATATTTGAGTATCGTCAAAATTTTACCATGTTTGAAACATAAAATAACTTTTTATTGTTGACTTATTCAAGGTTGGGAGTTTTCAGAAATTTTCAACAAAAAATAATGCAGTTGATTTCAGCGCTATATACTATTCTATTATATAAAGTTCTATTAATATTAATCATTCAGGTGACTAGAATGTTGAATTTTGAGTTATGAATATTAGATAATTTTCAACATTTTTAGCATCCATCTAATGATTTTTTTTCATGTTTTTACTTGATCAGGCCGTGTGGCCCAGTGAGTGAAATCATATTTCATTTTAGATGAAACAGTAGTGCAAAAATGTCAAAAGATAGACAAGCAAACAAATTTTTTACTGATCTGTTGTCTTCCTGAGAATGCATTTTTTTTTAAGTAAACCATATCTTTTTTCATTCAGCAATTACTTTTTCTTCTGAGGTTGGCAAGTCTGCATTTGGAACAATTTTTTTTTTTTTTGGCATAATCACCTCACAATGACAAGTTTTAATTCGAGAATATTCTCTGTCATGGTGAAAGGTTTCAAAAATTTTTATATAAAGATTTATTTAAAACTTTTAAAGATTACGAAAAAGTTTTTAAAATTAGATAAATTTTCAGAAATAAGTTCAAAGCAAAAAATAAAATTAAAGTTGATTGACAAAGTGAGCCATTCTTATAATCACCTTCATTCTAAAGACACACAACTGTCATTTGCTTCAATGAACTCAATGAACATACACTCAAATTTCTATCACTCGTATTTCTTTGCAAGTTGTTTAATTCATCCATGTTGTTTCAATTCTCTTGCTTTAAAAGTTTAATATTGTGTGAAGCAAACTTTAATTTTCCTTTTCTTTGTATTGACAATTCCTTTATGCTTTATGTATGAGGTTCTGAAAGCTTTTGCAGAAATTTTAAAATGCAACTTCTATGAAACTCATTCCAATGCACATGTCTTTCCACAATCTAACAACACCAATGTTTTCTGCAGAGTTCCTATAACATTTGTCTTTCCAGAAAGTCCTATTTTTCTGGGTATTTGAGTAGTTTTAAAAGAATTCCCTCCCATGGCGTACCTTTCTGCAGTTGCCAAATGGTGAATAAATTCTGATCCACGCTCATCTTTACTTAACCCTTTATGTACTGATGCACTTTGCAGTACCAGGTTAGCTAATTTGTTATGTACAAACAGACAAGGATCCAAAGTTTTTCTCATCAGTTGCCTTTATCATTGCTTTTCTCTATTCAATTTCAAGCTATTGTGAATAATTAGTCTGAATACCCGTTTTGAACAATTGTGTATCCTCTGACAATAGGGATATTTTTTGTGTAGTTACTTTTTTTTTTTTTTGCAGGAAAATAACAAATATAGCTTCCTTCTTTCACAAATGTAAATACAATCGATTTATTATCATTTGCTATATGTGTATATGTATATTTTTAATTCTGCATAAAAATATAGCACATTATAAACATATATATTATTTTTTAATTTTTAAGACATTCATTACCAAATAAAAATAAGGTGAAGTTATTTATTGTAAATTCAGGAATATTCTCAAGAATCTTTCAAAAGATTGTTACAGAGAATTTACACATCTATAAAAATAACGAGAATATTCTCATCAAGAATAATAAGAACATTCTCAGGTTATTTAAATGATAGTTGCTTTCCAGAGAATATTCTTCAGTATTATTCTCCATGAGAATATCCTCAAGTTCTTTATAAAGAATATTTATTAAAATATACATATATAATATAAATATTCTTGAGAATCTTGAGGGACTACAAATAACAGGAGCATATTCTCAAGTTATTTATACTAGTAGTCTTTCCAAAGAATATTCTCAAGAATTTTACATCTCTAGTATATACTGTATTTTTGTTGGAAAAGCTGTAATTTTCATAATTTTCTCAAAGATGAAGGAATCGTAGTAAAATTCTCATGTGTACACAAATGAAGATAATAATGGCGGCGAAGAGACTTCAAATGGGAAAATAAGCAACAAAATGCCTTTAAGCAGTGGCTCTCAGCATTTTTATTGAACAACAAACCCAGTAAACTTCAATTCACATTTTAGTAAATTTTTGTTTGCATTCTTGTGCCCCTTGAATAAACAATACACACAGATTAAAGGACTTGCATTATGGAATATTTTCCAGCTTGCACTACAAGATTGATCTCTCACCACATACTTTTAAGAAATTTCTTGGTTTAAGCCAGGGTTGGTAGGTTTTTGATGGTTTAAACCAGTGTTTCCCAAAGTGGGCAATATCGCCCCCTGGTGGGCGATGGAATGGTCCAAGGGGGGGCGATAGAACCTACTGATTTAACATAGTATGGGTTTACGTTAGTTGGGGGGCGATGAGAGGAAAAAATTTCTGATGAAGGGGGCGATGGAACAAAAAGTTTGGGAGACTATGGTTTAAACTGTGACCTCAAAAACCCTCTGTCAAAAACTGCAAATATTGCATTTTAATATAAAAGATTCCTTTGAAAATAAATGTTAATTTCTTATAATGTCTGAAATGAGATTACACCTGTGTAATAAATTAATCAAAATAATCAATTCATTATTATAGTATCGCTTAATATGATATTCAAATAATTTTTCACTCTAGTATTATCTTAAACAATGTAATTATTTATTATACTTATCTATAGTGCCATTTTTCTAACAAATACATGCCTGAATTTTTTTCCCAGCTATAAATACACAATGTTGAATTTTTCTTATTGCTAAATAACACTGGGGAACAATTTTTTTGTCCTCTGTTGCATGAGATTTTTCAACTGATGTAAGTTATTTTCTGATCACTGATCTCAAATCTGAAATCCATCTTTCTCTGCAAGCTCTAGTTTTTATACAATTTGATATTATACAGGGTGTGAAATAAAGTCCTTAGACCACCCTTTATCTTTCGAACCGTTTGTTATAGAAGCATGCTTCCAACAAGAAAAAATATCCAAATAACATGTCCATCTCAGATATGTCATGCACTAGGGGTTGTATATGTATCGAGATACAAAATTTAATTTTTTATATGGTGCCCTGCCTCTTCTGATCCCAACAAAAAATTCCACGTTTCTAAGTGCAATATTCACCGAGATACGCGAAAAACAGGAAATTGGGGGGGGGGGACGGCATTAAATGTGGAAAAACCGTTTTACCTGCATTTAAAGCTGCTTTTCCACCAAATTTCTTCCATTTTTCCAATTTGAATATCTCAGTTAATATTGCACTTAGAAACGTGATTTTTTTTTTTTTTTGTTGGGATCAGAAAAGAGATGGCAAAACCTTTCTAACTAGAAGTTGAAGGAGAGGTGGATCGTATAAAAGATAAATTTTGTATCTCGATACATATACAGCCACTAGTAAAATAAATGACATATCTTAGATGAACATTTTATTTGGATAAATTTTCTTATTGAAAGTATGCCTCTATAACCAACAGTTCAAAAGATAAAGGGTATCTAAGGACTTAACTTAACAACCTGTATACTGATACATCGCCACGACTGATCGCCACATACTGATACATTGACGTCCTGGGCTAACGACTTGCACTAGCTTAGTCTTGCAGATTAGTTGTACATAATTAGATCAGTTGTATAGACCTTAAAATGGTTACCATCCGGCTTGGCCAACAAAAGGAATTCACAAAATTTCCATGCTTTCTTTGCATGTGGGATAGCCGAGCTCAAGACAAACACTGGGCCCAGAATGAGAGGCCTGTCCATAAAACTCTGGTAGCAGGCATGCCAAACATTGTGAGTGATCCATTTGTCAGCTGAGAGATGATCATTTTTCCTCCACTTCACCTTAAACTTGGATTGATAAAGCACTTTGTCAAGGCATTGAATGCTGATGGTGAATGTTTCTAATACATAGTTTCTTCTTTTCCTGCTTTGTCTTTCGAGAAGATCAAAGCAAGTGTGTTTGATGGACCTCAAATTTGTGCCCTAGTGAGTGATCCTTAATTTGTCACGAAGATGAATGAAAAGGAAAAGTCAGCATGTGTGTGTGGCTGTATTTTAAGGTAGTTATACAAAATTTTCATGGTAACAGAAAGGCAGATAACTATGAGATTCTGATTACTAGAATACTGTTGGCTTTTCGTTAGCTTGGGTGCAACATGAGTGTAAAGCTATATTTCCTGTTTAGTCACCTTGATCAATTCCCCAAAAAATCTTGGGGCTGTAATTGATGAACAGGGAGAGCGCTTTCATCAAGATTTCAAGACGATGGGAGAGCACTCCCAAGATCACTGGGACAAAAACAGGAGGGTGGACTACTGCTGAAACATCAAACGGGATTTTCCTTGTAAAGTCCAGAAATGCAAGAATTGTAAGCTCCAATTCTTTTCTGCAAAGTGCCAGAAAAAAAAAATTCACAAAAAACCTAAAAATGTTATTTTGAAAAAAATTAATAGCTTACAGGAAAAAACTAGATTCAGATTTGAAATCAGCATACTTGAATTAGGTAAGATCAAGTGCTTGTATAAATGCAACAAAAATTTTGTTCCCCATTGTAATCTAAAAAACGCCAGATATTTGAAACAATCTTCTTACAGGGCATAGCAATAGCATATATCTTTCAACCAAACATAAAATTGAAGGACTAACTAATGTACAAATTGATATGACTCTAAATTGGACAACAGAAAAACTTAGCAGATGCTTGTCAGTGCCGATTGGGTATTGAAGATCTGAAAAAACTCCCCACCTTAGTGCAACAGTAACAATGTCTAATCCTGTGATTTAGTGGAAGGGAATTGTTTTTCAATTAATGCTGTATCTCAACTTGCAAAACTAGTGATGCTTTGGCTAACGCTGGCTCCTGCCAGCTAACCTTCAATCAAAAGAGTATTTTCGAACTTTGTATCTGTACTAAGAAATCATATGAATGTGAATGAATAAACTCAGTTATACTTTGCTCTTATCAGAAACTATGCTATAGCTTAATTTTTCTATGTAATAGAATCTTGTACAAACTAAAATTTAGAGTATGAAAATTAATATTTTGTGTTTAATAATTGTAAAAAATTAATATTTTGAACTGTAAAACACTGTATTTTGCATAAAAAATATGTATTGTTTTCAACGTATCTGATATGGAAAAAAAATTGTTTGTGTGAATGCATTGATTGCAAGTTTTTGATGGTATTTGATGGTTTAAACCTGTTTTTGATGCTTGTCATGTCAAAAACCTAACCCTGGTTGAAGCAGCAACAACATATGGCACACTGGAAATTTAAATTTGTTCAAATTCGATTGTCCAAAAATTCTGATTTTCTAATGTAGATTCGTCACGATTATGTTGGATAATACAGGTTTTACTGTAATGAATAATATTAAGGTACACAGAGGTAAGTGAAACCAATATGTATTAATTAGTGCAAATTCAACCTAGTACCTAGATTTTTGACAAGTCTACAAAGCTTCTTAAAAATATGGCAGCAGACTTGTTGAATCAAGTTTTTTTTTAGGACTAATGTTTTAAACATTTTCTTCAGTGTCTCTTTTTCAAGATAAATTTTATTTTAAGTTGTTTTTTTTTGGGATGGGTGTCACTTGCCTTGATGAAAGGGGTAAATGGAATCTAGCTGATTGTGCTCTGAAATCATTCACAATATGATGATCCTGAATGATTCATAAATGAAAGATGTGTAAAAAAAGTAAATTCCTTTTAACCATAAAAAGCCCTATCATTTTATATTTGTATACGAAGCTAATTAACAACCTTAGGATGTAGAAAACTCACAATGTAATAATGATACCCATGCCCCCCCTCCCATAAATATTAACTTATATTAGGCAAATAAGAGGAGACAAATTTTCCCTGATCGTCAAAGTTGTGAGGTGAAAGAAATGTCAGCTATTGAGAGATGAAAGTAGTAACTTTTCTTTCAAATTTTGCTTCCCGATGAATCTTAACTTTGGTTTAGTTTTCCAACAAACATCTTTAGTTTTCCAACAAACATCTTTAGTTTTCCAACAAACATCTTTACTGACTTTTTATTTGTGAATTTGATTAGAACTCAGTTATCAACCTTTGTTTCTGAGAAATGTTTTTTTTTTTTCTCTATGAAGTTTTGTTGTTCATCTATTTCTCCACACTGATTTTTGAAGTCTATAGAAGCAGCTAGTGTTGACTCAGTCTCTCTCTTCTCAGTTTAGTACCACAGTTGATAAAGCCAATGTAAGTAGGTACAGGGTTAGTGTAAATGCGTTGGGTTGCTTTTGCCCCAGCACAGGAAAAACATGAGGAAAGTGTAACCGTCTTAATTCCTGCTTCACCTAAAGAGATATCATGGTTATACTAAATGACAGATAAAATAATAAGATAGGAAAAATTAACATAAAAATATTGATATTAGGCCAATTCACACTTTCAGAAATAGTTGAAACAGGATCAACTTCTTCATATGAAATCTCTTTGTGACCTTGTATGAGTAGTAAACTCACCACGCACATTTTCACAGGAAAACAGCAAGTACAAATTAAAGAGTGGGGGAGAGAATTCCACCTCTGGCTATTACCAAAAGCTAACAATTTCAGAAATTAAATTCAATTGGGTTTCACTTACCTTGGCTGTGTTCCATAGTTTTTGTTTTATTTTCAGTGTCACAAAGTGGACATATATTATGTATAGTTTTATACCATGGTACAAAGGTATTAATTGTGTAAGGGATTATAAATGTCATAATTATAAAATATAAATAATAAATTTATTTTTCACTTAAGCATTAAACTTAGAATGTAAAACATGTTAAGATTAAAAATGTGCATAATGATATGTTATTGTTATACCTTTTACTTCCAGTACATGTTAAAAATTATCATGTTTTACTACTTTATATTTCATACTAATATATATTTTACAGCATTATATATTTTACAATTGTAATTAACACATAACTTAATCGATCATTGCAGTTAGTATCATGAGCATTTCACTATACTTTTTATACTTTTATTTTAACATCCATTTATATATATCTTTAGATGGGTGCTTGTTTTTCCAAAGTTTTTAATGAATGTCCCTTAAGAATTCATTGCACTGCCAGTTGGGTTCATCCAGACACAAGAGGTATTTTGATTCGTTATTATATTTTTATTCAAAAGTAATAAATAAACAGTTGTAAATTTGATAGTATTACACATGTATAACATTTTGTTTAAATCTTATGTTCACTTATACAGATCAACATATTTTATTTGGCTGTGAAGAAGGAATTTATACATTGAATTTGAATGAGCTTCATGATGCATGTATGGATCAGGTAAATAATTTGTTAAGATAATTTTAGAAATACAGTTTATGCTGAAATACAGGGGAACCTCCATAAATAGTCACGCCTATTCAGTATTCAGTCTATCTGTGCACAAATCAAAACTTAAATTTTTTTCTTGCTCATTGGGGTTATTACCAGCATTATTTTTCTCAAGATAACAAAATTTTTTTTGATGTTTCACAGAGAAACAACGTAAAGCAATTTTGGTGTTGAAAAAAAATTAGTAATTCATTTTCTTGTAGATAAACTAATCTATTTCTTACAATTGAGAGCTCTGACTTTTTATTTATGAATACGTAAGGAAAGCTCAGATCTAGGTTAGAAAAGGAAATTATAAAAGGGAAAAAAGTGAGGTTTGTTCCATCCTCAACATAGCCTCAAGCTTGAATATGAATTCATGAATACTATTGCACTTCATTACTGTACAAGACAGCTAACCTGGTATGTAAATTTGTAGTCACATTCACTTTAATGGAGTATAGTTGGATTTGCTCTAACAAGATGTATCTATAAATGCCACTGACTTTTTTATGTGTACCATTTATGTTTGGAAGAATAATTGTTCAAAATGTGACCAATTTTTTTTGTAATGTTAAAGCACTAAAATGATATAGCTCAGCTAAACTGCTACCCAAAGTCAACAACAATCTTGCAACTTCTATTCTGTGGTTACCTCTGCCGGCAGCTACTTGTTTTGCAGAATGTCAAGTGGCTTTCCTAGAGAGGTTCCACTGTAGCTAAAGAAAACATAGTGCTCTCTCTGACATATTGCAACTATGAATAGGCTTTTTTTATTAAGTAATTTGGCTTTTATATGGCGTGTAAAAGTAATCTGTTAGTGTATGACATTTTATTTGGTGAAGGTTCGCTATACAGTAATCCCTTATATTATACCACACCTTTTATCACAATTGCTGTCATGGGTGGCTCTACCTCACTCACTGCCCGTGTACAAAACCTCATGTGCTACCCCTAAAGACAACTCTGGTGGGGACCGATTCTGGGACGAATCTGATTTTACCTGTCTGAAATCGCACACCATTGTCTAGCCTGCAAAAAATGTACTTGACCATACATCCTGCTTTTAAGGAAACTGTCCTTTTTTTTGGTCCAAGATTATTTCATCATTCCTAATTATGCCAGATAACTTTCTCCACATTAAAGCTCATTGATGAGCCATTATATTTTCCTTTCTTCCGGGATTGAATTTTTTAATTAATCTAAATTTTTCTTAGCAGAGTTGAACCCATAGGTGGTGGTAGACTTTAAAGTCTGGGGGCACGGTCATTATTGCTGGGGGGGGGCACGATGATGATGATGTCAACTGATATATACATTAGATCAGTCCACTCCACCTTTGACTCTGGGGGGGGGGGGCAATGCCCTCCCATGCCCCCTATATCTCCGCCCATGGTTGAACCTCCAAAATACTTACTCCAAGGCCCCAGGGTGAAGACTGGGGAAGTGTGGGGGGTTTCTAGTGCTTCACAGACTCTGAACAAATGGGAAACCCAAATTCTTTCTTTGGTTTTATTTGACCACTCCCAAAAAATTACTGGGTATTTACAAGGAGTCTTAGTGGCTTATAGTCAAGGACGGCAAGTTCAGCAGGATTTCAAATTTGAGGAATGAGTTGGGTCAAGAGAATTAGTAGAATCAGAGAAGAATGGCAAAATTTTAATTGCCTACAAGTGGTAAAACCACAAATCCACCTATGCCAAGAGAGTGAGGGACTAGGTCAGTGGGCAGCCACATGAGTGACTTAGAGAGTCTGTGAGCGTAGGAGTGACCTAGAGCATGCATATTATGTGAATGATCAAGAGAGAGTGTGAGCATGTGGGTGACCAAAAGAGTAACTTAAAGACACGATGCGTTTACAGGGATGGAGGGGGCGGCAATGGGGATATAGTGCAGGGTGGGTGAATCAGAGGAATGAGTGAGCAAGAAAATTAGACTAGAATTATCATTAGTATTATATTATTAGACTAGAATGGCAGTTAAATTTATGTAGCCCACAGGTGGCAAAACCATTAATCCACCTCTGGGAAAACCAAACTGCACACTTGCCCCGTGTGATAGAGTCCATTCTTGTTTCTGGTATTTTGGCCTTAGGCCTTGCCTGTTCTCTAAGTTATCAACATTTTTGTTGTCAAGGTATGGCTAAAAAAACAGAAAAAAAGAGTGATAGCATGTGGTACATTATTTTTTAAAATTCGAAAATTTCATGTTTATAAATAAAAGTTTAGGCTGTCGCCCGGGTGCACTGCAACCCCTTGTACCCTTCCTTAAGCTGCCCCTGATTGCTGTTAAAAATTTAATATATTTCAGGAAATAAAAAATGTCATCCCCTCCATCCCACTTTCAGAGAACTTTTTCTAACACACATACAAATGCCACAACAGCAAATCACCCAATAAGGTGGCTGGAAAATTATGTATATAAAAAATATGGATGTCAAATATCGCCAAAATACCCAACATAAAAGCATATATCACCAAAAAAAAAAAATAATGTAGAATACACTTCCCATAAAAAAAATTATGGTTGCCTCATCTAAGTATGAATAACTTCTTGATTTATCCCCATATGTTTATCATATTTCTTTTTAAATGTGTCAATTGTGTTAGAATTCATGACCCCTAGAATTAAGCTATTTCATTTATTGACAACCCTATTAGAGGAACATTCTCTGCGACACACACCACAACCTAGAATTGTCCCTTACCAATCCATAATGGTGTTTCCTTGTCAAAGCAGTCGATTGGACATCGTCCATTCTAAAAAATTAAGTCTCTTCATAACTCAAGCCCTGTGTTCCATTAAGGACATGCATAGCTCTTCTCTGCACTCCATCAACCAAGTCAGTGTCCCTCTGTTGGTACTTATCTCTTATACCCATGGCCCCCACAAGGGGTGGGCTGACAAGGCCCAGTGGGGCTTTAATCATTTTTTTGTTTTTTCACGCTATAAATTCATCAAAAAGGGGCCCCGTAAAAGATCCCAGCCTAGGGGCCCTGTTTCAAGATGTGGGGGCTATACCTAACACAATACACCTTAGTGCAGGACGAACTAAACCTCAGAAAGCAGAAGAATGACTAGGAGAATGTGAAGAGACCTTTTTAAGAATGAAACCAAGCATTCTATTCACTTTTTCTACCACCGCTGAACTATGTTCAGAAAACCTAAGCAGCTCATCAATGAGAATTCCCAAATCCTTGACCCTAGTTGTATCCAGGATAGTAATACCATTCAACTCATAAGTGGAACATTGGTTGTTCAAACCAAAATGAGCGACTCTGTACTATACAACTCTTCATTAGTCCATGCTGCAATCTTATTCAAGCTTGTCTATGTCTCCCTATTGCTTAGATTTCTGACTACCCCCATTAGCTTCATGTCATCTGTGAATTTGCTAACAATTCCATTGATACTCTGATCAAGCTTATCAATAAATAGTGAAAAAGTATGGGACCAAGAACACTTCAGTGAGGAACTCCATTTTTAACACTTGCCCAATCAGAAAATTCCCTGTTCACCATAACCCGTTGGGATCTATCTCTAAATCACGATTCTATCTAATTCAACAAGTTGCCTCTAATCCTTATCTCATGTAAACGCTTCAATAGTTTACCATGTTGGGCCAAATGCTTTCTGGAAATTAAGATAAACAGCATCAACATTTTTACCATTCTCGAAGTCTTAGTCATGTGATCATAGAAGTAAAGGAGGCTAGTTCCGCATGATTTCACCTTCCTGAATCCATGCTGGTTTTCCAACAAAATGTTATTCTCATCTATCCATTTCACCAATGCCTCTTGATAATAATTTCCAAAATATTCAAGAGTGAGCTTGTCAAACTCACTGGATAATAATTTGACACCGTTTCTCTACTACCCATTTTAAATAGCGGAACCACATTAGCAATTTTACAATCCCCTGGGATAATACCCTCACTGCTTCTGTAAATCTGAGCAACTGGTGCCAACAGTTCATTAGTACATTCCCTAAGGACAAATAAATAGCAGTCTTATCATTATGCATGATATAATAAGGGGTTACTGTAGAACAGTAAATATGGCATACGATAAAACAGTACAGGGTTACTGTATGTACTGTTTCATTGTATGCCATATTTGAGTCTTCCAATCACAAGTCAACTCAATCAATTTTGGTTGACTTGTTTATTCATTTACTTCATTTTTTTAACATGTCATTATATGAAAAATATGTTCCTCAATATATGACTTATATATAGAACTGGCAAACTATAGAAAATGACATTTTTAACTTTTTAAGAAATATTTTTTTTACTGCTTCTAGAATGATGTCTGACAGCATTTGAAAAACTTATTTCTTCAACATTTTTACACCTGGACTGGTAAAAATAGTCTAACAATTTCACTGACCAGTGGAAATAGGATAAATAATTCACAGACCTGCTAATGGATAAAGCAAATAAAAACCAATGTAGAGATTTATTTAATAAATCTAGAATTATATAGCAGCTATATGAATTGGGTGAAATTTTTCACTGAACAGCAGTGGCAAACCACTGTTCTAAGAATAACAGTTAAGGAACTAGCTGTTGGAAAATGATATGAGTGAATGAACATACTGCTAACAAGGATGATTATGCCAACACGATTCTAATCAATGAATATGACTTTTGCTGCCCTGTGTTTTGCCATTCCTAAATTATATAATATTATGCGAAAAATTCACTCAAAGGCACAATTCACAGCAGTGAATTCACATTTTATATAATTATGAACTGCCACTTCAATATGGGAATAAATCTCTTATCTTGAACACATATGCAAATCATTTGATGTAACAATTTTAAACTATAAGAAGTATATGGGCCATTCCCAAAAAAGTGTACAAACCGTTTCTCTCTCCGAGACTTCATAATTTTTTTTACAAAATTTCAGAGCAGTCTGGCAGTAATTTTAATTTCTTTCTAGTTCTTCATTTAATTCTTTCTCATAGGGCATTTCTTAATATGTTTCAGATGGCATCTGATTTTTTTTTTTAATCATTGTAGTTCAACCTCAAAATCTGGCTGTCCCAGCTTCAAAAACGTGTTAAACAAAGAGACTTAGTGCAAATCACACAGGATTTTTTTTTCAAAAAACTTTAGAATCACATTTTATATATGTGCCATAGATGAATGAAACTAATAATAAATTATACAATAAAATTTTGAAAAAAGAAAATTTTGTTTCCTATAAAAACTATTTTTTTGTTCGTGTCCCAAAATTTTTCCTATTTTAAAATGCCCACTCTGTTATGGTTATTTGGGAAATATATTTTTATACCAGATTAAATCTGATAACATTTTTGAGCTCATTGAAAGGTTTACTTTTAATGCTTGATCAACTTTTTTGGATTTGACTTTTGCAAAATGACTTAATATTCACGTTATGTCTTTAGTACAAGATTTTTCTTTGTCGGATGTCCACTCTGTTACACCATTATCATAAACAATTAAGATTTTTTTTCATCTATATCAACATGCAGTGATAGTACACAGAAATATACTTCAAAATATAATAAAAGTTTTCATCAATCATTTAAATTTATAATGAAAAATAATAATTCAAGCTAATTTGTCTACTGTTACATCTTCCAAAAACTAAATCTATGCAACAGAATAGAAACTATGATTTAAAGTAAAACTTTCTTAGTTAAAAGGTTTTAAAGGTTTAAGTTAAATTTAATAAGTTATCTATTCAATTTAAACTCTTTACCACATTTTCTATCATGTTATTTTTTAAGTTAAATACAAAAGTAAAGTGGTACAGATTGTTAAAATCACTGCCATCGAAGGAGATGTGTCATAAGGGGCATTTTAGTATGAGTAAAGGTCGTTACATGACAATACATTCTGTATTTTATTGGGGAGAACCATTATCTTCCTATATTATTTTTGTTTCCAGGCTCTACTCCTCCCTCCCCCATTTCACTCTGGATCACTAATGTGAGAGCCATAAACGCGAGATTTATACCAACATCAAATTAATATTCACTTTCTACAAAAAATTTTGAAATAATCAAAATCACCCTGATGATGATAATATATAGCTATATATATAAGCAGGTCCAGTGTCCACTTTAACCAGATTTTAATAATTTTACCAGACTGAAATTCAAACTATGGAGGGCATGTGTTTTTAGAATTTGCTCATGGGGTGTGCGTTTTTCAAAGTTTACAGGGGAGTCTTTGGGTCACCTATCATATTTTGTATATAATTTTTGATAAAACAAAAGTGTATTTGCATGGCCTATTTAGAGTATTTGAGATATCTTTCTCTTAGTTAAACACTTCCGTGCACTCTGTTACAATGATGTGCACTCTGTTACAATGATGTGCACTCTGTTACAATGATGTGCACTCTGTTACAATGATGTGCACTCTGTTACAATGATGTGCACTCTGTTACGGGAAGCATTTTCGCAGTTCACATGCAAAACATTTAAGAAAACTTCAAACTAAGATGTTAAATTATAAATTACCAACCCATTGCCTGTCAGAAATAAAAAGTTTTGATTTTAAGTAGCTAAATATACAACAGAATTACATAAACTATGTAAAAAATAAACTTTTCTATGTGCTATTTTGAAAAAGTCATGAAAAACCATCAAAATGACAGAAAAAAAATTAAATTTTTTTTTAAAACTCCTTTTTTTCAGGATATTTGTAAGAAATAATCTGATGTCATTATTTTAAGAGATAAAAACAGCAGAAATAATAATTATTATTTTACAGCAATATTTGTTTTTGTAACATAGTGGACAAACTCCATGGCTTTCAGTCATAATACCCAAAAAATAAAATATCACAAAATAAAAGTAGAAAATGTTTATGAAATATTAAATTTCAAGTCATTGGCTATAATTTGAGCTCAATTTTATTTTGTAAATTTAACTTTGAATTTTTCATTTCAAAAATGTGGAATGTACGCTTTTTGGGAATGACCCATATAAAAGAATATTTTATGCAGATGAAGTGAGATGAAAAAGTTTCTTTAATTTTTTCCCTATACTTCAATTGTACCGTTTATTGCAAAACCACTTTCTTTACTTTTCAAGTTATATCCGAGACGTACAACATGGATGTTTGTTGTTAAAGATATCCTAATGACTGTGTCAGGTAATTTGTGCTAAGCACGTTTTTCAATTGAAAAAAAATTCTGAAATTCTTTATTTTTTACATATTGTTTTTGTTACAATTATATTTTTAACTAATCACATGAAAGTAACAAAATAAAGAAGTCATTCAAATTGTTCCACATAATTTGCTTCAATATATATTTATTGATATGACATGAATGTCGCTCTCCACTTATTAATACAAGATAAGGAAGGAAAAAACTCATCTCTGCCTCTACCGAGATGAGTTTTTTCTTAAAAAAATTAACATCTCAAATAATAAATATCTTCACAACATCCAGTCTTCTGTATATCTTGTATATATTTATTGTTCCAGTGATCAGAGATCCAGGCAGGTAAATTGAGATTTAATCAGAAAGTTATTCATTGAATATGCATTTAGCTTGCCATTTTATTATTTTCATCTTTACTTATACTTTATTTTCATATAATCTTAAACAAGCTATTATTTATTTATGATTTTTTTTTTAACGTGTCTACCTATTTTAGCAATCTTTTTACATTTACCTATCTTTTTTTCTGCCAAGTCTTGATTTACAAAATGATCAGAACAGAAGAATGGTATCAGTTGTCAGAGGTTCCCCCCCCCCAGTGATACAGTAGGATAGCCATGCTAGTGATATAGTATTTTCCTATGTATAATCATCTGATTATGTAAAAAAAAATGAAGTCTTAATGTAAATTATATGCCACTACATGTTGTTTGCAGCACTTTTTCTGAGAGGTTAGAATTGAAAATTAGTTTGTAAACTATATTTTTTAAAAATTTATAGATTGAAAAAATTCTGCATTATACCGATAAAAAATATGACCTCTTCCATTCCTTATAAAATATCGTTATTAGTGAATAAAATTTGTTATAGAGCGACATTTTTCCTTAAAGTAGTGGGTTTAATTCACATCTTTCACACTGCAGATTATATTGCCCACTTTGGGAAACACTGCTCTAGATCGTAGTTTATCAGAAAGAAAAGTTTACAGAAAAAAAGTCCTCGTCTGCCCTTCTTCTGTAATTCCATAAAATCCTATATTGGATTTTCATTTGTGTAATCCCTACCTCAGGGAAGGATATCACCATCTTAACCCTTTATTTTAACCCTAAGTTTCTTATATGGTTTTAAGTAAAGGCATTTTATATTTTGAGCTCATTTTGGCATTGATGCTTGTAAGCAACTCCTAAACATTTGAGTTTTACTTTTAAATTGTTCATGAAGTTTCTATAAAACCAGCAGAATGGCTCAAAGGTACACATCTTCTTGAAAAGCCCAGCAAGAACAATTTTTGTCCGTTGCATTTTGGAGTGAAATACCATTTGTGGAGGAGAGATATTGTTCTGAATTTTTCAACAATGAGAGAAGAGTAAGTTGGCAAGCAATAAATGATATTAAGGAAACACATATTTTCTGGATATTCTACCAAGGTGAACTCGGGAAGAAAAGTCATTGGTTTCCACCAGGACTCGCCCAGGCCCTCTTGCAAATCAGGCAACCATCTACACCACTGGAAACATGACCCTGCCTTCCTTATTTCACACACACTGTGGCATAAGGCACTGAAGTAGAAGCATTAGTAGCCTCTCTTAACTTCAGCAAATGGCCTCCAGGTAGGGGGCTTTTCCAGTTTGCAAGAGGGTCTGTGTTCGAGTCCTGGCAGAGATCAGATGACTTTTCTTTCTGATTTCATCTCAGCATAATATCCACAAAGTATCTGTTTCCTTAATATCTTGTGCTGAGAAAAAAGCTGTTTAGCTCTGTTTTTGACATTTTTGTATTATTCTAATCTATGTAAATCATATAAATGTAGTGTGTTGCTTAAAAAGAAACTATATTTTTTTAATATTAACACAAAAATTTTTTTTTGTCATGAACCTCATTTGCTTAATATAATCCCTCAAACTTTTTCTCTCCTGAATATTTCTATGCTTGCCAATTAAAGGGTTAAAAAACACACTCTAGATTTACGAGTCTTTTTTAATCGAACCAGTGGGTATAGTCTTAAAATATAGAATTCTTAACATGATAGAAATAATTTCATTTTTGAACAAATCCATTTATCTATCTATTTACAGATGAATTAATTTCTGTTTGAAAAATTCATTTACACACGAAAATATTTAATCATTTTTGACAAACTATCATATTTTGAAAATAAATATTAAATATGTATTATATTATATATCAGGAACAGATATGTTTGAATGGATTGAAATTGTGTTCTGGGACACCCAGCTATGTATTAAATCAACATTATTTATTCATACTATTGGAATTCTTTATAATATCTACTTAGATTTGTTGCCTATAACAAAAAAAATTATAGAAAAAATTTAAGTATCTCAAATCAATTGTTTTCAATACACCAAAAACATCACATAATTTTTTTAAATTTATTTATTTATTTATTGCAGGAAAAACTCCACATTTGTATAGGCATGATCTTTTGGCTCTTCATAGCAAGCAAATACACAGATTTTCTCTGTCAATGAATAAAATTCCTGAACGTTTCGTGCCAAGGTAATGTTAAGGGAAGCAATTCCCATATGAATTCTCACTAGCAATTCTCAATAATGTATCAATGTTACAGTTCATTCAACTGGATGAGATAGTGCAAAGGAGAAAAAGAAAAATATTTTTTTGAGATTTTTATTCCTTTAATCATCTCATTCAGACTAATTTCTGAACTCTGGTTTGCAAAAGTTAAGGGAGGGTTATGTTTTTACTTGTAGCTTCACAAATTGATACAAAGCATGTCATTGTATCATTGTAATGTAAGAATGTAAGAAACACTCACTAAGAAATTCAAACTGCACTGAACATGTTCATTCAGTAGTAGGATGTAATCAAGGCAGAACAGAAGACAAATGCCCGTTTGACATACATTTGTGCTTCAAGATAAAAATATGTGATTCTTAATAGCAGATATGATCAGCGTTCCCTCTAATTGTTTTTCCTCAACTGCACAATAAGTATTTTGTGTGCTGCTAGGCAATATGCCGTATAAATCATGGTTTATATGATCATTTTGTGTGCAAGAATGAATTTTCCCCCATGCACAACTGAGAGGAAACATTGGATGTGAATATCCCATACCCAACTGCAATGCTTGCTGCATCTTCTGTTTATGCTCAGTATGTGGTTGTCTGTGCGCTTTGGCAGCGCCCTGTCCCATTTGTCTTGTAGCGTCAATCAAAGCTCACACAAATTGGTGCTGACCGACGATTCTCTTCTAGGCATCTCCTAAGAAAATCCAACATTTGTTGAGTAGGATTTAGATTCATTGAACGCGCGAACCAATCTATGGGGCAAATGTCTTCATTCTCCAGCAGTTCTTTGACAGCTGCTGGATTAGATATGATTAGATATTGTGTTATTATCCATGTAGAGCAACTCTGGGTGGGTGGGGGGATGCACAGAACCCCTAAAAAGATAAACGTGAGGTCCAGGAACTTCTACATAATAGCAGTAACCAGTGACTTAACCGCTTTGGAAGATGTGAAACTCTGAGGTGAACAAACATAATGCCTCCAAAAAGAAAAATGCACCACCTCCAAACTAGTGTCCTTTGATTATATTAGAAATGTGTTCTTTGCTTTCTCCAAAAGATTCTCAGGTTCTCGGGAATCAGGCTATCAACAGTGAAGAGAAAACATCTCTATTTATAAAAAATTTCTAATCTTTGTTACAGGAACTACAGAAAATGTTGTCTCCAATGAATTCAAATAATCTCTGAGCAAACAAACAACTCTTCTGCAGCCTCATGATTACGTTAGCACAAAATATCAGGAGTCCAGTAGTGTTTTGAATGTGTTAACGTAAAGGATTGGCAGGTTTTTGATAGTCTTAATCATAGGTTAAACTGTCACTTCAGAGAGAAACCCCAAATACTACATTCCCAATATAAAAATCCCTGTTCAGAGTTGCATTTCTTGATTGCATATGGTGTTTAAACCTCCAATATTTTGCTAGTAACATAAACTTAATATGATAAAATGACTTCCTGCTGATTATTTGAAGCAATATAATAACTTCATAACTATAATAACTTCTGCTATATTCCTTTCCCAACCAATATGTGATAAAAAAATTCTTTTCTGTTGTATATGCATTAATTTTTTTATTATAAAATTATCTAGGGAAAAAAAGGGCCTATCCTAAATTACCTTAGAATTTTCTGATTATTTGGGTTACATTTTTCCGTGGTGCATTGAAATTTTTCTTTTGCATTATTTGAGGGTTTGAAAACTCATTTCGTATCAATTATTTGATGAGTCATTGAAAACTACTGTCACTATGAAACAAAGGCACTTAACTTTGTACAGGAACTAGGGATGTAACTCTAAAATTTTTGTGATGGGGAGACAAACATGATTTTTTTTGCCCCCACCACCATCACTTTAAAATTCAATGATTTTATAATGGTATTTTTGTTTCCTCCTAAAATTTGTTGGCCCCCCCCCCCCTAGTTCCTTCATGCTCAGACAGGAACCAACATTTGTATGTCTGTATATAATCGTAAAATATGGCTCAGAATTTCAAATGATGAAACAACAGTTCATGTAACAGTTTGATATACAGGGTGTTTCTAAACTAATACGACAAGCTTCAAGGGGTGATAGAACACAATGAAATAAACTTTTTCATCCTAGTAAAAGCAAAGATCCTCCCACCACCACCAAAATCAGTTACTGCTAGGAATGAATGAATTTTCTAATGAGCATAAAGCAGCTATGCATTTTGTATATACTCTGGCTGACTGTAATGGCATGTATACATAACGCCTTTACTGAAATCACTATCTAAACAGGCACATTCCCCATCACAAGATATTTGTGTTGTTTCCATGCTGACCTACATGACACAGGTCATGGCAGAAGTGTTTATATATGCTGGACATGTCAGAAGCGATTATGTGTCAAGTAGAACAGCATCCTGACATTAGTACTGAAGTTTCAGGCTATCACACAGATGCATCAAATACCATTATATGGCAAGTTCCACACTTTGAATGATTACATCTATATTATGTGCAACATTTTTTCACATGTTTTGTGCCTTTCCTCTATTTCAACTAATGTTGGACCATGTGTTTGTGTTAAAATTGGAAGCTCCTTCTAGTGGCCAACCACTGCATTTGTGACCATGTTATATAGGGTGAAAGTGTCTGTTTTGTTGTGTTCTTTCGCTCCTTGTGGTTTGTCATATTTAGTGCAGAAACACCCTGTATGTGCTTGGTTTTGTGATTAGAATGTTAACCAATAGTGTTCACTTTTCTTCTTCTGTATTTTTAAGACAGAGAGAGGCATAAACAATGTTTAAAAAGATCTGTAAAGATCCGAAATGAAAAGGCATATTTTTACGAGTATTTTGAGTAATTGAAAATCATATTTGGGCCTCAAGTTTAGTCCACATGCTCCTGTCTTGAGAGTTAAAGCAATTTCACTGAATTTTCCATGGCAGGATGAGAAGATAAACCGCTCAAGTTTATATTGGGACATTGGTCTGTATGTTGACTGTAATTTCCAACTTCATTTACTGATGGTGCTAAAATAGTTTTATTAATGTATTTGTATAGGAGATTTGCAACTACTGTGAAGGTACCTGATACAAAAGGCTGTATCAGATGCTGTGTTGGACGAAATCCTTATAATGGTTACAAATATTTGTGTGGAGCAACACATAGTGGCTTATTTCTCATGCAGTGGTATAATCCATTGAACAAATTCATGCTGCTTAAGGTAAATATAGCTACAATAATTATAATGCATGACTGACAAGGAAAGGATTCCAAGGTGTCATCCTCAAAAAATTAAGAAAAAATGTAAGCATATGTATCTCACCTAGAAACACATAAAAGCAAAAAAAAAAAAAATTGTGTCGATATGCACTTATTAAAGCTGCAAAAAATTATTAAAATGACAACATTTGGCTACTCATCGCCTCTTGCACTTGGCAGTATCCATAAAAAATTTATTTTCACTGTTTTTACGCACTCCATGGCTCTCATTTTCCTTTCTTTTTCTGAGCTGTAATCTTGTATTGTGTGTCTGTTGTTGTTGTTTGTTGTTCTGATCTTGTGTTGTTTGAATGACATCACTCTAGGGTTATGGAATTCTTAAATTCATTCTTAGCCTCTATTCACATTCAAAATATTAAGAACATTTTCTTGAGTGACCCATAATAATTCTGCTGGATGTTTTTATATTTCTGTGCACATTTAAATGAGTAGAATCAGTGGTAATTTTTTCAAAACTTTTCGATGACTCGCCTTGGGACACTTTTCTTGTGAGATCTCAGTCTCCACTTCTGATTGTTAGTTGGGCAATAAGGGGCCATTCAAGTATTGCATCAGCATCGATAGTGGGGAGAAGGGTTTCAGATTTTCTGACGTTTGATAGCAAGGGAAGAGGGGAGTTTGACTGATGCTTACATCATCAACCACCCTTTATAAAAATATGAAAAATTCTGAACACTAGAAGGGCCGATGGCAGTTATTTTGACTGTTGCTTCTTTTTAGTGTAATATATTTAATCACGGTAATTTTTTACAATAAAACACAACAAGCATTATCCCACATGGTTAATTTGTTAATTTTGAAGAAATTTACCTTTCCTTAAGCATACAGGGTGTCCAACTATAAATATGAAAATTTAGAGGGCAACTGTGGACAAGATTTACCCCAAAAAAAGAAACATTGCATTATCATCACATCATACATTGCTCGATTTGGATGATGTACACATTTTTATATGTACATCACAGTCTTTTTTATTCACTATATTCAGTTGTTCACGCATGCTATGGATAACATATACTATTATGCCACCATAAATTTGCACTATCAAGGAAAAAATAGGGCATTATTAAAATTTCATGCTACCAATCAACTTATAAAGAATATTAAAGAAAAAAATACATCTTTGTCTTTCTTTTTCTTCAGCATTATATGATTCAGACCAGTCACTTCCGGAATCACTATACTTTCTCTTTTGGGTAAATACAACAGAAAATCATGATTTTCATTGTCAGAGTTTGCATCATAAGTCTCCTCAGCCTCAGATTTATTTTCTGCAATATCATTCAGTACTGATAAAATTGGACTATTTTTTTCTAATATATCATTTTTCTAAGAAACATTTCTACACACTGAATGAACCTGTGTTTCCTAGGAAGCTTTCAAAGCAGATGGTAGCTTTAATAAATGGAATAGCTTACCCCCGGAGGTAGTAAATTGTAACACAATTGGCACGTTTGAAAAGAAATACGATAAACATGGTGGGGTAAATCGAGAAGCTATCCATACTTAGAATAAGACAACCATAAGTATTCTTTATGGGCATTGTATAATATTTTATCACGTGTATATATTGTTTATAATTTTTCTTAATTGCATTTTTAATTGGGTTGCTGTATTTTTGAAATATATGACATCCATATTTTTATGGGCATCTTTTTCTCAGCCACCTCGTTGGGCATTTTGCCTGTTGTGGCGTTGTATTTGTATTTGTATTTGTATAAGAGTTATGAAATGTCAAACTAAAACATAAACTGAGCTTGCCAGGTAGATGATCAGAGAAAAAAAAGTTTTCTTAACTTTGATACCAGAGGCTATAGCTAAGTAATATATAATGTTTTGATTATGGATACATACTGTCCCCCTGCCAATAGACATTTTACATTGCCCAGTAACACGATGCCAAACAAGTAGCATTATTTCATTTATTTTTTCTTATTGATATGTTACTCCTCAATATATGTAGTGTTGTGTGTTCCATCAGGGAATGATAGGAAATAAACCTAAAAGCAAAAGTTTACAATAACACCCACCACAAGGAAAAAACATATACAATTTACAAAAGCAGTCAAAATGACTGCTCTTGGCCGTTCTAGGTATAAACGTCGATATCTCCCGAACAAAACCTTCAATGTTTTCAAATTTTCGTACACAGAGACAAGTACAGAAATTATGAAAAGTCACCAAAAATGTAGTGTGTACGTTAAATACTGTCAAGATTACAGCATTTTCAAAATCAAAAACCATCAAAATGACTGCTCCGGCCATTCTAGTGTTAATGGCATCTTTACTAGGAATGCAAAAAATAAGAAAAACCTCTCCCTAGTTTGTGAGCATCTGAACTAACATTCCCCCTGCCACATTGATAAGTCTTCAAAAGACCTCTTTCTCTAGTAGACTTCAACAGATGCCCCTCTCCATGTCCAGTCTCACTTATGGGGGTAGGCTAAACAGTTATGTGTCCACTCGGTGTGTCACATGTATTGTCCTTGAGGAATTAGGACTCCTTTACATAAGTGGTCACGCGCTCTTGGAATGAGGGAGGAGGTATGGTTTACCTAGTGTGTGTATAAAGTGATTGAAGTGGGGTGTTAATTGCCAAGTTTTGCCATACCACCCTATGTATATTCTTGGAGGGAAGTCCCAATCATAGGCATATGCAGGATCGATGAGGACACAAAAGGCTTAGTAGGTGGATCACAATGAATTTCTTGAAGAGAAATTTTGTGTTCCTAGCCTTCAAATAGCATTGAGATTAGCAGAAATTGATTATAATTACATTTAAAGGTATTTTCTTCCAATAATTTGATATTTAAAAAAAAATATTTTTCTGTATCAAAAATAAAGTTTTGATCATGTGAGGGGCATAGGGGGTTCGTGCCCTCTTCTGTGTGCATCTCTGATACTAATATGCATTAGGAGGTGAGGGCAAAGCTGACAAAATTTTGCTGGGGGGTCCAGAAAGGGCTGAAAATCTGCTGGCATAATACTTGAATGTTCTCTAAGGTTCTAACGTTGTGGTGAAAGAAATCCACATTTAGAAAGTAATAAAATAATTTCAAATTTTGAAAATCTCTGAAAAATTTACTATTTAATCAAACTGTTTGTGAAAAGAAATGATCTGGATTTGCTATTTATATGCATAAGTACTTTGCTATAAGATGCTAAATGTAACCTACATATACAGGGTGTAACTAAACTGATGGCCAGAATTGTAAGGGGTGATGGAACTTGCCTAAACAACCAACTTTCACCATACAATGTGAGGTCAGATGTGGCGAACTACTTGTCGCACCTAAGATCTAAATGATAATCATGAATCAATCCAACACGAGTCGATCATGAATTCAAATAAAAAACTTTTAATTAACAGAATTTACTAATTAAATTTACAATTTAGAATTTAATAAAAAGAAATTTATCACCACATATCTCCTTGGATTACAATCAGTCAATCACCACATCCAATCTATGGAAAGTACAGTTCTGGCTATATTTCGGACGTCTTCCGCGAGAGTCCTCTGAACAGAGTCAATTGTTCCATTTTATCAGTTTGTCCTTACATTGAGAAGCAGCACTCGTGGATTCAGAAACAATATTGATGGGGGAACTAATCTATAGCTCAGACATACAGGCTGCCCAGGTGGAGTCTGGATTTGACTACATGATCATCTGAGAACTGAAGTGATCAGGAAAGGTAAACACTGTGGCGATCTCATCGTTACGTTATATAGCAGCAGCTATGGTGAAGGTAGTGCCAATCAAGTAAGATTTACATATCTTGTGAATTCTTTTTCTTCACTTCATAAGGATGATATAGTAACAGCAACACAATGTTAATTCAGGTGAAGCAATCGAGTGGGCGTTTCCAGAAGACAATATGGCATCACAGTCAATGACATCAGACAGATACTGGATAATTGTGATATTATGGTGGGAAAAATCATTAATTATTAAAATTATATTAATCATTAAGCACTTATTTTGAATGGGGTGGTCCCTCTCCAACCACCGCGGGTCTGTACCATACACAGAAAGCAAGCGGAGAGATGCAAGAGGGCATTTGCATTGTGGCAATGAGTAACACAGTGAAGACAAATAACAAAATAACAAAAGACAAAGAATCTTTATTATTGAAAACTTTACAAAAAATGCTCAAATGTGGCCCACACATGAGTGTTGTGTATACAGGGCCGCAACTAGATGCTTGGTCATCCAGTGCAAGCACACATTTTGATGCCCCCTTGTAATGTGAAGGTGAGATTAAAGGTTGAAATATTGCGCCCCCTCTGGTCCGGCACTCGGGGCACCCAAACCACCTGCTCCCCCCAGTTGCGGGCCCTGTGTGCATATTGTAAGCATGCTCTCACATGCGAATGTAGCCTCATCCATAAACAGAACTGATGCTGAAACTTTACCTGCAGTTTGCCCTATTGCAGGAACCAGCGTGCAAATGTTACACATTGTGGAATATTCATTTCACTTAAGGCCTGGACCCATTAGAGATAGTAGGGGTGTAACCTTTCTTCATGCAACACACACCATACCATCGTGTGGTCAACACCCTGGTCATGAGTTATTGCTTGCGTACTTTGTTCAGGTTGATCGTACACTTAATCAAGGATGCCTCTATCTCAGTGTTTCCCAAAGTGGGCGATGGAATGGTCCAAGGAGGCGATAGAACCAACTGATTTAACGTAGGATCCTATGGGTTTATTTGAGTTGGGGGGCGATGAGAGAAAAAAAAAATTGAAGAAGGGGGCGATGGAACAAAAAGTTTTGGAGACTATGCTCTATATCTGATTTACCGTTCTCACGCTCCTTGCTTAACCGATGCCGTGTTTTTGGGCGAGGAACAATTCCATCTCAACGATGCCTGTGCAAGCATTGAAATGTTCTCCAATTGGGTACCGCCCTGCTTGGAAATCACTCCTGGTAAAGTCTTACCACTTCTACAGCATTGCCATTTGAAGCCCCGTAAATGAGGTGCATATTGGCCTTCTCTGCATTCAAATATTGCTTGCTTTTTTTTCTTTCAAACCAAGCACAACTCAGGTCTATCACCATTTATGTGTGATTTACTACCTAGTGAGTTGTGCCGGAGGTATAACCGTGTATGTACCTAACAGTCTGAGTATTGTTTGATTTTTCAGTGCTGCCATCTATATTTCAGAAGGGAAGTGAGTGATGTGTTATGATTGAATTACATTTGTGCTGTTTGTAGGTCTGTTGCTGTCTGTGGTGAGACTTTTTAACGAGGAGATTGGCTCGCATTCACGCCTTGAAATTGGGAACCACAGAAAACCAACTTCAGCCGACCACCACTATGGCGATAGTGGGGTTCGAACCCGGGTCCTCACGATGCGTGTCCGTCACTGTGACCACCATAGTGGCATTCGAATATTGCTGCATCTCTGCCAATGAATAGCAGCTGAATGACGGGTTCTGCGAAAGGCAATGTTTCATCCTCTCCAGAAAAAGTGCCCTCTTGTGGCTCACCGTTTTCCAACCCCATAGTGTATGGTGAAAGTTCTTTGTTTTGGCGAGTTCTATCACCCCTTACAGTTCTGACCATCAGTTAAGTTACACCTTTATACAATTTTTTTGTTCTTGAATGCAATTAAACTTTTTTTTTCTTTTCAGCAATTTGAGTGTTGGGTACCATCAAAATTATCTATTTTTGAGATGATAATTTCCCCAGATATGGAATATCCGATGATATGCGTTGGGGTTCATAAAAGGTGAGTATTATTTTTTTTATTTTTTTTTTAATTTAACAATTGAATGATGACTCTTTCTACATGAGATGCAAAAATTCTTAGAAAAATATGAAAAGTACAGTGACCCAAAATAGAGATGTTTCTGATGAGTGAATATGCTTGGAGGAGATCTACTCCACTCGATGCTATCAAAAAGCATATAGAATATTGAATATCTTGTGAATGTATAATGAAGATAAAAATTGTATAAAACAAAATATCAGTCAAAATAGAAAGCTGAAGCAAACAAAATTCAAAATCAGAAAAAGTCTCAAAGTTTTCTAGAATAAAGAGCTTGTTTAAAGATCATGTAAAAATCTGAAGTGAAAACATTTTTACTAGAGTTTTTCTTATTTTATATATCAAAATACAAATGTATATGCAGAGAGAATCCGCAGTATCTCCAAAGGTTTGACGAGTCAAAGGAGTCATAACTATGTTGCAGAGTTTCACAAGGAACTCACAGGAATGCTGAACATGTCGGAATTCACATGCGTGTGATTATAGAGAAAAATACTGCTACTGATATAGTTGGCATCAAAAAATTTTTCAGTTACCAGCAGATGTTTAAAAATTGATATATTTAATTACAACAAAAACTAGAATTTGCTGTTGGTGTAGTAGGCAGCGCCCTTTTAAGGCATGGTCTGGGGGGCCCCAATAGGAGAAGGGCCTCACTAAAGTAAGATCTGGTTGAAACTTTCGAGAATTTGCCTCATAGGCATCAGAAAAATCACTTGGCCTTGGGGCCCATGATGTTTTTAAGATTGCCTTGGTAGTAGGTAAAGTGTAGGACCGTCTCTTTAAAGATTGGTGGTTCAAGTCCTCACTCCAGATGCCCAGTTTTTTTCTTTCCTTCCATCCTCGTTTTTTACAATCTTTCATTTATTTTTTTCCATCATGATTTTTTTTAACCGTTGTAAGTTAAATGTGGTTCATTATTAATGCTGGCACATTAACAACATTACCAATTTCAGGTCCACTTGTACTCAAAGCAAATATTAATTGTTCAGACATCACTGGAGGGTCATCTCAGGTGACCTGAAGGGGTGCAGAGTCAATATGCCTGCTGTGTCAAGGTAGTGGGATTAGCACACAAAGCACACTGGTACAAGCCCTCATGACAAAATAAAAGTGAAATCTTTAATTCAACAGTGGCATTTGGCAATAAGTCGCCATACATAACAGCCAAAAACACACTTCATTTGAAGAGATCGCCTCCTCTCACTTTACGCATGCACATTCTTATATGTTGAATGTTATGAGTTTCTCGTCAGAGGTTTTTCTTTCTTCCAAAGTTTTTTGGGAAGTTGTTGCCAAATACAGGAGTGAAAAAGTGTAACAGATCAATGTCCTGTTTGAATTATACTGATTAAAGATCAAGGAAACTAGTGATGTTTTTTAGATTGCTTTTTGTAGAGAAAGAGCTCAGAGCTGGGTAGATCTCTGAATTGATGTCGGAAAAATTGTGACTATTAAAGATAATTATATCATGTAAATGTGTCAGTCCTTGAAGATTGTACTTTGACTTGTATTTTTCTCCAAGTAAAGAAAAGGTTTGGAAGAATAATAGCTTGTCTACATGGGGATGCCTTTGTAGAAGAATCCCATGCCATTCAGAAAATTTTCCTTGATGCAGAAATCAAGATTTTTCCATTTGGCCATTAGTCAAAAGAATTTTCAAATTTATCCAAGAAAATAGGGCATCAAGGAAACATTTTATTTTCTGGCTATTACGCTGAGGTGAACTGGGAAAGAAAAGTCATTCTGTCTCTGCCGGGACTCGAACCCAGGCCCTCTTGCATGCTACCATCTACACTACTAGAGACATGACCCTGCCTTCCTTATTTCATGCACTGTGGCATGAGGCACTGAAGTAGAGACATTAGTAGCCTCTCTTAACTTCAGGAGTTGGCCCCAGGTGGGGCGGTTTAGAGAGATAGATGGCTTTTTCTAAGCCAAAGGCTGAGAAAAAGCCATCTCTCTCTCTAAAATAGGGCATATTTCAAAAAGTTTATCAAGTGGTAAAAAGAAATGTGGGGAAATCATTGTTTTTTATAAATTCAAGAACATTGACATGTCTTCTAATAATAGTGCTATCATTTTCCACAAGGGTAAAAGTAGTGTTCTGATTTTTAAAGAATTGTTTGCCCACACAGATTTGATGTAACTTCATACAGTTCCATAAACTCTGGGTAGAAATAGCCGTGGAAAAGTAACAGGTTCCCATTTTTGTATGTCCTCTGAATCATTGTACTTGATATATTTTCCAGGGTTTTTTTTTTTTAAATTGAGTTTTATCACAATTTGATGTAATTAAACTTTTTGTGCAGCTTTGATCATGGAAGTGTGAAGCTAGACATGATAAATCTAAACTCTACTGCCAGTTGGTTTGGAGAAGATTCTGATGGAACAGAAACTATAGTGCCACGACACGATTCTATTGAAGTTGTCAGTGTTACTCAACTGGAAAAAGATACAATTTTAGTTTGCTATGAAAGTTAGTATGCATTATTCATTTATGAATATTATTATGCGGTCTTTTCAAAAAGGTTCTGAAATCCATGTATCTTTTAGAGTAGCATTTTTTTCTTCAGTGGATACACCATTTCCAAAGTTTTTCCTTCCCCCCCCCCCCACATCAGGGTTGGAAAAAACCATTAAAAAAACCCAAATAACCAGGGTTTTTGTTTCAAACCAGGCTTTTTGGTTTAAATAGCATTTACATTAAAAACTATTTTTGAAAAACCATTCAAACTTATTTTAATTTTTAATTAGTTGAAATGAATGTTCATTAAGGTAATTAATGCTATTCCCATATTAATTAATTTACAAATATTTCTTGAATTTCAAGAAAACCAACTTTTGCAATTTAATTTTTTTATATCTTAACTTAAACAAGGGTGGGAACTCTGTTCCAACTGTGCCGCACTGCGCTAAAATTAACATCTTGCTTCAATAGTGTATTTTAGTATTTTTTTGTGCCAAGGGGAGCCAAAATAGCGAATTTTGCTTCAGTATGCCTGGAAGTTCGGAAAGGACGCCAAAATATTTTTGTTCCCGCTTGCAGCATAGGCGGAGATAGACTTGGAAGTTTGGGGGGCACGGTGATGAGGATGTCAATTCATATATACATTAGTCAGTCGACTCCACCTTTGACGCTGGGGGACAATGCCCCCCACGCCCCCGTATCTCTGCCCATGGCTTGCAGCGAAACTATTCTTTCCGAGAAGAGCGTGTTTTATTCCTCTGTACTTTAACTATCATCTTTTTTAAAGTATCGGCCCCTCATTGGGCTTTCCATCGCGAAATCCCAATAATATCCGTGATCCTGAAACAGAAGATGGTTTGCAATGGTCTTCCACCTTTAAAGTGCAAATGTGAGTCAGTTTCTGTTTTCAAAAAAATATATAAAAATTCGCCACTGGAAGCAGCAGAAATTACTGTAGTCGATCGTCATTGTGTCAAATCCCGATATTTCGTGAAAAAAAATTTCATTTCAGGAGTAAAAAAGCATGTCCACCGAATTACGAATGCTAATTTAGAAACTAATAAAGAACCGAATAACCAGCGTTACATTGCCAGTGTTGCCAAATTACGAGTTTTAAATCACCAATATCGCCAAATTGGATGATCATATCATTGAATGAATGCAGGTGTCGGTGTCGGGAGACATGATCGAAGTGTTCAAAATTTCCAGCGGGATGGATAGGATGGACCATGAATTATTAGTACACCGTCAATCGACTGCTTTTACAAGAGGACACCAGTATCGATTGTTCAGGGACAATGTGAGGTTATAGTGTCACAGGGAATTTTTCTCTGATAGGGTTGTCAATAAATGGAATAGCTTATCCCTGGAGGTAGTAAATTGCATAGCTGCCAAGTCTCCCGAATTTTAGCTTCATCGCTCGACCTCCCGAAAAGTTCTTAAATCTCCCGAATTTTTATGAAAATCACAAAAATCCCTAATTGTCCCTAAAAATTCCCTACTTCATTAAAAGAAAATCCCAGCTTATGAAAACAATCCCTAAGGAATTTCTTGTGGGGCATGAAGCCTCTTTTTTTTCCCTTTCGAAATGACATCACACGTCGTAAATGGGGAAATTCCCTTTTTAAGGACGCTTTACAAACCCTCTGATGGTAACAAGAAAATTGTTTGTCTTATCGTGCAGGGAAATGGCTTAGCAGCCAATAGTCCTGGATAATAATTGAAGATTCTAGTAACGCGCATATGGTCAAAATTTCTTTTGTTAATAAGTTACGTACGTGCGATATAACAAAGCATGAATACTGATAAGCAAAAACATATTTAATCAATTTTAAAGATACTTATTTTATTCCGATGAATTTCCTTTCATCAAACATTCCAGAAGAGGGCTGACTTTTCCTTTTTGTACAAGTTGTGTTACGGACATAAACATCGGTCATGGAAAGACTGCCATCATCACTCGTGAAATGAAAAAAAAACATCAAACAAGTGTCACAAAAAGTCAGTGTTCTTCAAAAATTGATGGTGTTTTCCTTCATCTTCCGATGATTTTGGGGTCATTCGCGCAGAATGTTTGTTCACAGCGTTTCTGATTGAACACAATATTTATTTTTACATCATTGAAGTTTTGGCCTCCAATTTCACTTGTTTTTTTGCATAGGAATTTTATTCCCAAGGGTTTAACTTCCATGTGTGTAAAATCCTTATTTTAATTTGACTTCAGTAGGGATTTTATTCCCTACGCTTTAACTTTTATGTTTGGAAAATCCCTATTTTATTTGGAAAAATCCCTATTGTATTTATTAGGGAGTGGTTTTAGCATAAAATACGGGTTTGCGTGAAAATCTCCCGAATTTTCATTTTCAAAAGTTGGCAGCTATGAAATTGTAACACAATTGACACATTTAAAAAGAAATACGATAAACATGTTGGGGTAAATTGAGAAGCTATCCATACTTAGAATAAGACAACCACAATATTCTTTATGGGTATTGTATAATATTTTATCAGGTGTATATATTGTTTATAATTTTTGTGATTGTGTTTTTAATTGGGTTGTTGTATTTTTGAAATATATGATATCCATATTTGTTATGGGAATCTTTTTCTCAGCCACCTCGTTGGGCATTTTACCTGTTGTGGCGTTGTATTTGTATAAATAACGAGTGTCAAGTCCCCAATCTTGCAAAATAACAAGTGCTGAATTGCCAAACATTGTGTTGATTTTTCCAAAATTCTCTCCCATACTGCAACAATGTCTTTCCAAGTATGAAAAAATCGAAAACTTATAGAAAATTTTTAGTCCATTTGAACTGCTACTGTTCCAGACAGCAAATAGTGCCCTAAGTAAGCAAAAATCATCTTAAATAGACTAGTGTGAAAAATTTTATGACAGCCGCTCTTTCAAACAAGGTGTCTGTTAAGCCTGAAACATCAAAAACAAAAAACAAGCTGATAAAGAGATGTTTGATAACAAAAGACAGAGTGCAGTTTTATTTTGAAAAGGGGTGGGCTAACGAAAATATTCTAGTAAGTTAATTTTGCTGCTTTTCAAAACTGCTCCGAATCTTAAATTTTGCTTCTCCATAACTACTCTGAAATGGACTTTGTCATTTCTCAGCCCTGCTTAAATAATTATTTTGTGTGTTTGATAAAATTCTTAATTGCCAACAGCAAAATAAATTTTTGTGAATAGAACTAATAAACTTATAAATAAATTGAACAACATTACACTATATGAATTAATTAATTTTTACTTCTGACTTTTCTCAATTGGATGATGAATGGGCTGGTTCTAGTCAAAGTAAATTTTTTCTCCTATGAAGAGCCTGGTATATATGAATATATGTATGAAGAGTATAGGCTGATAACTTTTTTAACAAAACAGTCAATATTTTCAGCTGGCAAACAGTATTCATCATCTCTCTATAAAAACTTTGCTAGCAACCAAAGAATTCTGAATATACTTAGCAAATGTGACAATTTTACTCTCATTAAGATTATTTCTTTGATCAAAACCTTGATGTCATTGTCAATATGTTACCAAAGATGTTCGTTAATGAAATCTCATGAGTTAGATTTGAGCATTTTATCCCACGTGTGTCTTCTTTAATATCCTCAAATACAACAGATGCTGTCATTTTAACTATGACATATTGTTGATTTTAATCCTGAAAATGATTTTGCAAATTAATAAGACAAAATCTCACTCTAGACAAAATTTTTTGGTGTTTTTTTTAACTTTTCGAAATCATGGGAATTGAGATATACCAATATGTTAGCAATGTCATTGGCTGGGTACATTATCTACCTCAACTTCATGCAGCATAGTAATCAAAGGAGAATCTCTTTTTTCCCCCATTCTCTGCTAAGTTTGTTTCCACAGCTCCACGTCAGTATAAATCTGAAGTGGCCAAAATACATGTTTTTGCCAAAATATTACTGCTTATATCTGTTTCATATGAGAAGTAGAAAACATGCGGTGCATAGGAGTCAATGTAATCACATTGGGACTCCTGTGTTTTTTTAGGTACTATACCCAGAAGGAAAACAAAATGCAGATGCAAGTAATATGACAATATGGTGTTTCTTGTGATAATTGAAACAGCTCTTTTATTTTTACACTAAACTGGTTGTGTGTATAGAATGGCATCTCTAAGACCAACGAGAATGGCAAATACACAGAAAAATACAAAATTTGTAATACATTTCGACACACTATGGGTGCCGTCTTCACAGATTATAAGTATAATATAAACACTATCTATGCAACCAGGAATCTCACTTGAGTTGGTACTAAATCTTAACTCCCTGGTGTTCAGCGGAAAAAGATGTCTGCTCAAGTAAACGTTGTGGTCCCATCGAAACTGATACGAGGGATGTAGCGAGTTTGCAATCACGTGAGTGACCAAAACAGTGTGCGAGCATGTAGGTGACTAAAAAAGTGGTATAGAGAGCAAAGGACCAGGCTGATGAGTGACCTAAACACAACAACAATTGACTTGAGCAGACATATTTTTCCACTAAGTAATTTAGGATTTGGCATGCAATCTAGGTGAGATCCCTGGTCAGCGTGAATAGTGGTTATATTATATTTATCCTCTGAAGACGGAACTCGTAGTGTGTTGAAATGCATTAGTAATTTCGTGTTTTTTCAGCATATTTTCCTTTTTTTTTCCATCATGTCTTTGTTCATGGAATCAAGATCACTCAAGTCTATAGAGATTTGCGTATGCCCTTGTGCCAGCGCAGTATCACAAAATTTCATATTACAAAATAACAATACCACTCAGAGCTTATATCGTGGAAGAACATCTTCAGCAGCAAACAATTCAGCTCATCAAGTGGTGATCTCAATCTCCTAACCTGAATTCCATGAGCATAGCATTCTGTGTTGTGTGTGACATGTTGTTGCTCTCATTCCTTTTCATTGGATTCTAGCCTTTTGTACATCAGCTTTGCAAGAACAGTGGCTTTTGCTTCCTACTGAGTTCATAAAAGTAATTATTGGCAGCATGGAACATCTCTGTAGATGCTGTATTGCTGCAATCACACTATGTATTGAAGATATTTCTTTTATCTCGCCCATCCTACTTGTCAATTTCAATATGTTTTCCAATTTCAAAAATGTAATAAATTACTGAGGCTCCCTTGCTATAGTGAAAATGTATCCGCAGCTCCCCAAAATAGTCTAAGAAACAACTGCTTCATAGTATTGAATACACATATTAATAAGGACAGTTCACCATGACTCCCCTAACAAAGGTTAGAGACACCCCTAGAAGCGGCAACATACACGTCAAAAACCACTGCAATATATCATATAGCTTTGATGTTTTAAGTAAAAATCAGCATGTAACTTTTCAAGCTAATATTAATTTTGTGTTTCTTTTTCCCTGAAAAATTCATGGAAATCAGTGTATTTCTTACAGATTTTTTACCTGTTTTTCATCTTACTTTAGGCATTGTGAAGGTGGTTAATTTACAAGGAAAGTTAAAATCTAGTCGATTGCAACCTGCAGAATTACATTTTGATTTTGCTGTTGAATCTATTGGTGAGTATGAAATTTCAGTACTGAAATATAGAGCTGTAATAGAAAATGTGCGTAAGTAAATTATTTGATGTTTAAAATTTTAAAACATCAATGAGATAAACTTGTTTTGAACAATTTTTTATCATTTAATAACGACAATTGACATTTCATTTAATTAACCCTCTTATGTGCAATTTTTAATTTTCATTTGTAAAAAATTATTGAAGCCTGATACAATACTATCAAGTCTTTCAGTGTAACCATGAATTTATGAATTTTATAAAATATTTGTCTTGAGTGTTTAACAATTGATTTTCTCATATGAGGACAACCCATACTAATTGTTTTCAGTTACAGACTAGTTCAAGTGCAATGATTTGTTTCACTGAAAATATCCAATATGTAACAAAATACATCACAAAGAATTTGTTTCTTGAAATGCTACATCATAGGCAGATATGGGGGAAAGGGGGCAATTCCCCCCCCCCATCATCCCCTTCCATTATGCACAGCATCAGTGATCCTTCTCTCCCCTTTCCATTCAAGTATCCGCTTATGTGCTGCATTAATGGCCAAATCTTAAAGTATTCAGTGGATAAAATAGGGAAGAATAAATATATTGTTTGTATGTGAATCAAACCAGCTTATTTCTTCTGTTTTTATGCGAAAACAGATGGTAAGACAGATGGCACCTACAAGAACACAAAACAAATGCTGGTTTCGTGTAGCAACTCCGTCAGCGTAAATATGTTAAGGCCATGCAGTTACGTACATTCACATAACATATTCCAACATGTACAGATTCTTTAGAAATTCTGTAGAGGAATTTGTAATGAGGTGCATGTATGGTTAAGTAATAGCAATAAGATATGGGAAGTGTCAATGTTTATATGGTGATGGAGGATTTTGAAAAGCAAGGTCAAATAGAGATCAGCAATTTAAAATGAAGCTGGTGGATTTGTTGATTCAATATTTGATTAGATTTTACTTAAAATGTCATAATACACAATATTTGGCCCATATGTTTGGAAGTTCATTAAATATGCTAATTTAGCATGATTTTAATATTGGCGATTCATGGAGACAAAAATTCGAAAATATTTTACTTACTATATATCTTGTATTGTTACATGTATTCTTACTACATCTAACTTTTAAGCTACAAGACTTTAGTTTATATTGCGGAAAATTGTAAATGAGCAGCAATTACTGAAGTTTGTTAACATGGTTTTTTCTCAATTTAACCATTTCTTTAGAAGTTAACATTTGGAAGGGGAATTTTTTTTTTTTTTGCTCGGTTTCATTCATTTCACCTCTTTATAGTTTCTTGTTAATTGCTTTTTTTGATTATTAAAATTTTTTATTTCAGTGTGCTTGACTGACAGTGTTTTGGCATTCCATAAACATGGCATGCAAGGTAGAAGCTTTAAAAACAATGAAGTGGTTCAAGAAATAAATGATAGCAGTAGAATATTCCGTATGCTTGGTGCAGATAGGTATGATGATCAGTCTTTTTTTCTCTCATGGTTTCTATTGAAAAAATATTGCAACTCATTTCTTGTAATTTTTTTTATAATTAAGAAGTTAATTCTGTGCAGTTATAATTGTAATTTATGTCAAATGTATTTCAGTGTATAGAAACTCTAATCCATTATGCATAGTCTTTATGCTCTATTGCCTTATTTACATGGAAAATTAAAAAAAAAACTGGCATCTTTCACTTGGCAATAGTGAAACACTGCAAAGGATTATGGGAAAGGGGCATGAAACAGAAAAAATCCACCAAAGAAGAAGGTGTGAATTTTCTTCTATTTTACCTTATAAGAGAAAAGCCTTGCCAAGCAGGTTCATAGTCACTGAACCACCACCATTCAAACCCCAATCTAGCACATATAAACAGGACGAGAAATCTATGAACTCAATATATTAAAGATAAAGTCAATGTCGCTTAATGTGGTCGCATCAGGTTTCTGGTTTTTTTTATAACAATAACCGATTGATAACTGTTTCCCAAAAAAAAAAGTCCTGGTTGCAAGTATGATGACCATATGTCCTGTTTAAAACTGGGTGCTGTGTTTTTCCCTCCACTTACATTTCAGTGTGGCGTGGTCTTTTTTAAAAATGAACAACTATAAATATATTATCCTCCATCATATCGATGTCGTGAATATCAATAACTGGCGCATATCTACAATCTAACATTTGAGTATATTTCATCGTACCAGTTTAGAATAAATTTGTCACCATGAGTTTCTTAGCCTGAGTGATGTTTCCTCAGCTTTGAAACTGGACTAAACTATAAACATGTGGAAAAAAAGAGTTATCTTTTGAAGAAAAACAATTAACATTTAATGTTAAAACATCAACAATTAAATGCTGCATAATATTCATAGTAATAGCACTTCATAATTCACATACATTACATATATATATATATATATGAAGAAAAAGAACAGTTAAAAAAACTTAAAACTTATCTAGCTTTGCTTGTCTTTGTCAACTGTGCTGCTCCATTTTGCTGACTGATTTTTAGTAATTTAGGAGTGCACCCTCTTACATCTTACATACGCTGCAGGCCAATAAAGATAAGTTATGGGGAAAAAATTTGTGGTTCAACCTCAGTTTCAAAAGTGAGGAGAAACCATGGATGGAAAAAAAGTTGATAACAAACCAAAATCCTGATAACTATGAACAAATTTTTCCCATGTTATGGTATTGGTCTGTTTTGTTTCTTGAGAAAGTGGATAACAATACCCGAATGATAACATTATGCATGATTGTAATAAGCGGCGTTGACTGTATAATGTATATCATATTCTTATGGTTTCTAACCACAGGAAGACAAAATACATTTTTGATAATGTTTGATTATATAACCCTTAATTTTAATTCAATAAATACCAGATTTATAATTCTCTCAAAATGTTTTTCATTCAAAACACATTTTTCCGCTCAATTACACATGCCAATACAGAGAAGAAGGGAAAAAAAACAAATTATGGGAAACCTTTTTAATATTGATTAATTTTGTTGAGTAGTTGTGTGGACATCAAGATGGACTTGCATCGCAAGGAACCTGGTTTGTTTCCTGCAGGCAGCACAGTGGTGATCTGTGAGAGTTGGTTTTCTGTAGTTCCCAACTTTGAGATGCGAATGTGAGCTGATCTCCTTGTCAAAAAGTCTCGCCACAGAAAGCAACATACCTACAATGGTACAAATATTCAATCACTACACTTAACTTACAATTTGAAATATATATGGCAGCACTAAAAATTTCACACTCAACACTAGATATGCACTCATGCTGTTACATACGTACACACACTTCTGGCACAACTCAATCGGTAGTAAATTGCCTATGGCAATAGATCAGAGTTGTGCTCAGTTTGAAAGGAAGTAAGTTAATTTTTTTTAATCCTAATAAAACATCCTTTCTAAAGTTTCTTCTGGTTTTCAAAATAAAAATATGGTGCTTTCACTGTACCCTTATCTGAAATTACAGCTACTTTCAATATTTGTGATATTTTCAACTATATATATGTTTCAACTTCAATTAATATTTATTCATTCTAGCGTTGTTGTTCTTGAAAGCAGACCAACCAATGATGTGAAGTGTTCATCCAATTTATATATTCTGACTGGGCATGAGAACAGCTTTTGAAAAAATTCTCTTTCCAAATAGATAAATGATGTCATCAGTATTTATCGTTCTTCTCATGTGTTGCTCTCTGTAATTCCTTTCGAGGCAATTCCTTCTTCTGTGGTATGATTGATCAACAGGGATTTCATCCAAAGCCAGCATGAAACCAAAGTTAATATCTACACATTTTTTGTGTAGAGCAAATTTATTTTCACTGAGTAAAGGATATTCCTCAGAATTTTTTGGCTGTGATTGTATAGTGAATTGTAGATTTTATCTGTTGAAGCAAAAATGCCATACATGGCTTTTCCATATATTTTTAATTTAAATATTTCATGTGGTTGTTGTGTGTTGTGAAAATGTTTTATGTCTGTACATAACTGTTTATTGTATGGTTGGTATTGCTCAATTGATATTTTATTATTTCTTCAGTATTGCTGGGTGTCTACTGGGTCCTTGTTTCCTTTTGTTGCATTTAAATGTCAGATTTTTTTACTTCAAAGATGTTATAAAACTTTGGCATTTCATAATAGCAATTAGCAATAATCATCATCAAACTTGCTTAAAAAAAATTATATATATATTTTATTATCTACTGCATATAGAAGTCAGATTGGTTCATGACAAAGGAATTTAAAAAAAAAATTCATATTCGATTGCTACACATTATGATTTACATGATATACCATCAAGATCAACATAATTAATTCCATGGAAATTATGAAACTACCAAAATTGTTTCATTCATATACTTGAGTGAAAAAAATCAAGGCTCCCCTATTTATAGATGCTGTAATATTTGGAAGATTGGTAGACATCGTCATCGTATTATTTTTCCCTATTGGATTGTTTTGAAGATGGTATTCAAAATATTTGACATTTGATTGTTTTAACGCAGCTGTAAAAAAATTGCATGTTTATGGATAAGTGCTAAGAAGTATATGTATATTGAAGTTTATATTGCACAATTAATTTTACATAATTTAATTAACTTCAGCATCTGTGGACTTTTTCACATTTTTTATACATGTTTTGCCTCAAATTTATTTTGCTTAATGTTTGTTGAATAAACTATTGTCATACAGTATCTTTGTAATCTAATTTTTTGGCTTTTTATCTCGTAAATGATTATTAAACTTAAGAACATGCATGCTTTAAAAAAAATTGTGTAATTCTCCCGCATTCATTGTACATTATGTAGGCAAAAAGACATGAAACTAAAATGCATAGGCTACAGTAGCTTAGATGATGTTTTCATAATGAATATATGATTTGAAAAAAAATTAATCTAAAATTGATATAAAAGTTCTCTCTTTCAGTTGTTTTCAGACAAAAATGTAATGCACTATTAATAATTTTTTGTGAAAACGTATAAAAGAAAAAGTGGGAAAGGTTTATTGCTGAGATATATCTACACTTTTTTTTAAAAAAACATAAAACTATATAAATTTGTTTGAAATGTCTTTGGAGATTTTGCATGAATGTGTATATTGGTAGGTACTTGTTGAAAGTGTACAAGAGATATTTTTGTGATTGAAAATAAAGATGGTTATATGATAATACAAATATTTTATAAAAGTAATTAAAATATTTACATATATGTATGTCAAGTAATAAATTTTTTCATGTTTTTGCATATGTGGTGAGTGAAAATAATGTAGAAAATTATGGAGAAAAATTGATCTTTGTGAAGAGAGAGAGGTTTGGATTATATATATTTTCTTAAGCATTTAGTGTGTATTTGCTGTTGTAGTAACAGATGCAGTTTTATTATTGTTTAAATCTACTTATAAAAAGAGTAGTAGTATGTTAAAACTATTTTGATAGGTTTTGAATGCATGACATATTTTAGAATTCACTATTCTGCATCAATTAAATGCTATGCATACCTTTTATGATATGTGCTTTAATTATTTTTATATGATTGCATCATTTCAGGTTTTTTTTAAATAATATCACAAAATTATAAAAAAAATTTTAAATGTATTTTTGAATGAAATACTGCATAATTTCCATCGAAGTTTCATAGTACTTGGAAAAAAAAAGGATAATTATTTCAACCAGTACATACAGTGTATGATTTTTAGTCTTCAAAAATCATCTGAGCTTTAAAGAGCATCGGTAGGCACTAATGTGTATTAGAAAAAATTTCTTTCGATCATAAAATAGTTGGTTCAGAATTTTAATTATGTGGTTCTGACTTTTTTTTAAATTATAAGTCTAGTACTAATTTTAAAACCATTTACCATGTTTTAATGCACATTTTAAAAAATTCTCTCAGGTTGCTCTGGCAGAGATTAATCTGTAGCTTGTTTCAAATGGCTCTTTGGCTGTATTGCCAGCTTCAATTTTATATATATAGTTGAACCAAGACACATCAGGGAAAAAATCATCAACCTTTCAGAGATTGATTTAATAAAACAAATTTATTGTAATGATTAAATATTACTAATGTTACTGGAAATAACAATTCCTTCTCCTTACACTTTTTAATTTTAAGTAGAATTGTTTAGTTCTGTATTTTTCTCTAGTATCTTATACCATTCTCTTCATTCAACCAAGGCAAATAGCACTTTAAATACTTGAGATACTCAATTTTTTGATAATTTTGTCCTTTATAGGCCAAGTAGTACATATTTGTCATAGCCTAGATCAGTTTCTCAAACTTTTTGTTCTTTTGTCCCCTTCAAAAATCTTTTTGTTCTCATCACCTCCAACTCAAGCCAACCCATAGGATCCTATACTAAACCCACAGTTCTACCACCCCCTGAACCATTTCATCACCCCCCCCTAGGGGGCGATATTGACCACAGTGGAAACACTGGCCTAGATGAATGATAAGTAAATGTTTTGTTCATCAAACTTCTTTACCTAAATTACTGTAGGTTTTATGAAGTGAAAATATTCATCAGCTTTATATTCTTCTGTGATCACTTTTTCTCCCTAGAAAAGCTAATCAATTTCAACTAATAAATTCAGAGTTGTTATTCAACTTATAGATTGTGCTACAGTTTGTCTGTAGTTTCTGTGGTTGAACATACTGAACTACGGAGTTACAGAAAGTACCCCCAATATTATGGAAGCAGTTTTTATACATTCCGTAAATATTAGTATGAGATTTTTCCATTTCTATTTTATTTTTTACTAGAGAAAAATCTGCTTAATTCGCACGAAAAATATCAAAATTGCGCTGTTTTTTACCCTGTGGTGGAATAAAAAACATTTGGTGTCACGTGATTGCCGTTTTGTGTTGATATAGTGGAGAGGGATAAAAGATTTCAAGTTGACCTTGATTCACGCCTACTGGTTATACAGCTGTTTTTCCTTCCTTGTAAGGCTTAAAGGTGGGGATGGGGTTGTAAGTAACCATATAATGTACTATAGCCATAGTCATCTTGGAATGGGATGGGTGCAAATATGTCTTATTTTATTGGCAAAAAAATCAACTTATAAATTTGAAGGAAGGGTGTTTTCCCAGAAACAAATATTTCCCCCTAATAATCTTTGAAAGTACTTCTGTTTTTCAGGTTGGGGCGGGGGATACCTCATACATACATACCATCCATCTCAACCGATACGTTTGGGCCCCACCATAGGCGGAGATAGACTCGGAAGTCTGGGGGGGACAAGGTCATTATTGCTGGGGGGGGGCGCGATGATGATGTCAATTCATACACAACATATACATTAGATCTGCCCACTCCCTTTTTGACGCTGGGGAGGGCATTGCCCCCCACGCCCCCTCCCCCCGTATCTCCACCCACGGGCCCCACCTCCAGGATCTTGTACCTCACCTGTGGCCTCAACTTGTGTATGAGTTTATGAAGAAAAAAAAAGCAAATGCCAATGCAAACGTAGGGGTTGGGGTAATAAATACATCTGGCTTTTGCTCTTTTTTTCCCAACCTACTGGGCCTTCTTTAAGTCTACCAATGTGATAGTCTTAAGCGGTTGAAGGTTTTTAGCATTTTTGACCCCCTGTCAGCAAAATTTTATCACCCATGCCCTTACCTCCTAATGCATATTAGGGTCATACATACGTGGGATAAGCACACACACAAGCCCCTATTCCCCTTCTTCAGACGATCAAAAATTTATTTTTTTGATGCAAAACATATATCAGATAAAAATACCTTTATATATTTGTTTTATGTTTTAATATACCAACAGTATATCAATAAATTGATATTTTTATAATCAATTTCTTTTTAGGAAATTCATTGTAACCCATCCTCTTAAGCTATATATGCTAAACCCATGGCTCGCAGACAAAATTTGGCTTGTAGGGTTATCTGATGCAACCCGCTACATCAAACCTAATTTTGTAAAAATTAACTAAGCAACACACATTTACAGATTGCTTAAGTGACCCACGACACAGTTCCAGAACACTTAAGTGGCACACATTTAGAGATCCCTTGAGTGACATGTGGCACAGTTTTAGTGGCCCAAGTGCAGTTCTATATCACTCAAGTAGCCCGCGGCATATTCCCAGATTATTTAAGTGATCCTCAGCATAATTAGGGATCATTTGAGTGATGCGTGACAGTTCAAAAGCACTTAAGTGGTTCGTGACACATTGCTAGAGCACTTGAAGGATCCGTGAAACACATTTAGAAATCCCTGAAGTGGCTCTGTAGAGAACATATCAATGGGAAAAATGTTAGTATAGGTGCCCACAAACTAGTGAGAGGTTTTCTCGTTTTTATCACATGGAGTAAGATGCCATTAAGAATATTTTATATTTTTATAAAGGGTGATTGATGACGAAAGCATCATTCAAACCCCCTTCCCCCCTTGTCATCAAAAGTCAGCAAACTCGAAACCTCCTGCTTTCATCGATGCTGACGTAATACTTGAATGATCCTTAAGGACAAAACTCCACATACCACTTCTCTCATTCCCCATTCCATTCTTTTTTGTCTCCAAAACAGCGACAAGTTGCCACCACAGCCCTTTCACAAAATCCTGATGGTGAGACGGAAACCCCTTCCCTACTTCCCGGCCGGTCAACATTTATTGCTACTGACAGCCTTCATCCAAAATCAAATGTTGGCAAGTCTGTAAATTGAAAAATTATTGTCTGCATGGCATAAACTGACTTATCTGAAGATGTCACTCTCCGCTATTACTACGAAGGTTTCAACAGCTAGCTGATATGGAGGTAAATCCAGCAAAGAAAATTCAACTGTCTTTGTGGGGAATCAAGCCTACATCCTCTCACTTGCCGGGTGAGCGCCCTAAACCACTAGACTGCAAAGCCAACAAATTGTCTTTCTTTAGAGCTCGTGTGCATTGAATGGGGCATGGACAGCCAGTCTATCTGCTGGCCTGACAAATTCAATGAATTTAATTTTTTTCCCCCTGGATTTATATTCACATCAGCCAGCTGTCGAAACCTTCATTATAAACAGACTTACTAAAACATATCTTTTTGAAAACTGTCCATTTTTTTCCAATGTGGTCACCATGATGACTATAAATAAAGTACTAAAAGATCATGTCTTTTCTTAAAACCAACTGAAATAGATTCAGACCAATTTCCATCATTTTGCATTGAAATATGCATGCATTTTCACTCCAAAATTATGATAGATTAATTATTTTTTGCATAATATTTTATTTCATGATAATTTAAAAATGAAGGTAAACAAATTTATATATATCTCTGCAAAAAAGTATTGGAAAATAAACGGAAGAAATATTTATGCATATATGTGAATAAGGAATTCTCTTAATTCTCTAAAGTATCTTCTAATATCTAAATGTTTCCAATATATATAAGAATTTTGATTAGTAGCTTATTTCTGTTTTCACATGAACTTATTGTTTAATTTTTTTTTAAATCTTATTCATTGTAGAGTGAATTTAATATCAAATTTGAAACTGTCGATCAGTGTGTTGATGCGATTTTTCTTTGGCTACTTGCTATTGATGAATAGATTAGATTTCAATTAAATTTATAGAGGTTTTAATAGTGTATATGATAAATGTTTATTGTAAAAGTTGAAAATGAGTTTTACATATTTTGCTTAATGTATGGATAAGAGCGGAATGCCAGAAAATATATGCAATGATATAAGATATCATGCCGATTTTGAATATGTAGGAATTGTGTTTATATAAATCAAATTTATGAATGTGAATTATTCAATTTCACGCTGTTATACATTTTCTCTGTAGCAAAAAGCATGTGCAATTCACTGTGCTACTTACATGAAGTCTAAGTTCATCTTTTTTTTTACTGTTATTTATGTCAGTGTTTGTCCTGTAAAAAAAGTTGTCACAAATGGTTAAGACAGTGCCAAGAAGGCAGTTCTGTCAGAATAGCTAGTCAAACTGCCATTCTGAAAACAGTATGAGAGTGTATGTTGCTGTTGACAGTCTAAGTGATTGTACTGGTGGAAAAAGTGCATGTTTTGTAATCATCATTGAAGTTATATAATTCAATAAATTTGTTTTTTCTTTTTTTCCCTCTGTTTATTTTGCTATACCTTTATCTACATAGCAGAGGCACAGACACGAGGTAAAAATTGGGGAGGGCAGTTGCTAGATTTCTCTTATATCCAGGATTCAAGTGTAAACACTGGTGGGGATGGGTTACATTCTCTGTACCCATAAATTTTGTGATGATGAAGGATCACACAAAATTCTCTTCATGAACACCCAAGTGTTATCCAAAGCGACATAAAATATTTTCCACACATTTTTTAGAGAAGCAATTGAGATTCAAAAGCACAAGAGCTGCTTTAACAGAAAGGAAGAGAGGATGAAGATCAACAAAGTGCTTGGTTTCCCATCTTAAAGATGATGAAATTGACATCCACACACTATCCAGAGCCCTTTGCAGGCCTTGCAGCATTCCTACTTTTCCTATTTTTAGAAGTGTCCTGCTTTCCTACTTTCGTCACAATTTTCCTTTTTCTACCCCAATTCCCTCTTAATATTCCTATTTTATCCCTCCCTCCCCTCAAAAGAGAGAAAGTGAACCTCTTTCGCAGATTGTTTGCCACAAAATAAGGAAGACAAAAAAAGGGGTGGGGGCTAAGATTTCATAAGCAGGGTTGCATCAAATTTGGTGATTTCCAATTTTGCCAAAGTTTTTCCTTGGTGACCTGGATTTTTTAGTTCGCCGAACCACATCGTGAAAATAAAGATGGTGGTTGACAAAAAAGAAATTCGGCACTCCTTTTTTGGCAACCTAGAACCATGGAGGTATTATGGGGTGGAGATGACAAAAGGTCATGTAACTTCCTGCCTTTCTGCAACCCTATTCCGCTTGTTTGTGCTGAATGGACGCTATCCATTGTTAAGCTACCTATACATGTTTACATTGCCAAATTACTTTTTTCACTAATTAGTTTGATATTTTCAAAAGGAATCAAGAATATATTGAACTGAATAGTCGAATCGCGCTGTTTGTTAAAATAAATTTTATCTGTCTATAGTCCAGGTGGTATTTACCTATCAAGCATTTTGGGAAAAAGAAAAACTCTCCACAAAGCCCACAGGCCAACTCTGAATCCAGATTCACAACAGCTGAATTCAATGTACAATGGCATGGACCACCAAGGATCCAGTTAAACGAGCCCAAATTAATTGAAAATTTTTAATAATTCTGGATTTTTTAATTTTATTTTCAATTATTTTTTGCTTATATTTTTTATATTGTATATATTTTTTATTTCTTTTATAATTTTATTTCTTTCAGTTGTGATCTATTTCTTTCAGCAATTAAATCTTCATAAAAATGAATTTTCATCATTTAAAAATAACTCACTGATTTATAAAATTGATGAATTATTCATAAATGAAAGAGATAAAAATAAGGATGATAATTAGGATGATTTAATTCATAATAATGAAAAAAATGTTTAAAAAAATTATAGATTCATCTGGGAAGGGGGGGGGGTTCCCGGAACTGTGGCAATGTCGGCCTCCCCATGGAAGGACTATGCATGTAGTTAGGGCTTCTTTTCTTCGGCCCGCCAGGGCAATAGGGCAATGCCTGTGGCCGGGGCCGCAACTAGATGTTTGGTCAGTCGGGGCAAGGAAGCATTTTGGCACAACCCCTTGTAATGTTTAAGGAGAGGTTAAAAGGGAAATTTGCACCCCCTCTGGTCTGGCACCGGGGCATCAGATCCGACTGCCCCTCCCCCAGTTTTGGCCCGGCCTCGGATGTATAGGAATGAGGGCCATGGCCCCCACAAGGGCAGGGTTGAAGGGCTCCAGCCCAAGGGCCCGGAAAGATAATTATCATTTTTTCATGCTATAAGTTTACTACAGAAAATCTTGTGAAAGACACCAGCCTAAGGGCCTCCTGCTGCAGAAAGTGGAGGCCATTTTAAAGCATGGGAGTACTCAGTTATAGCTTGGGACCTCAAGTGCAAAGAAGACCTATGATAATGAGACTTGGTTGTATTTTTTCAAGTGCAAGTAATATCATAAATTTGAATGAAGATAGTTCCAGCCAGGTGGGTCTCCAGAAAAATCACTGCATGGATTGGCCCCAAGATGCTGTTAATAAGACAGCCCTGATATAGCACCCCCGCTAATAAAATCTAGTACTGTGATTTTCAAAAGTATGTAAATTGGTAAAGGCTGGTACTTCCACTCAGGTGTATACAATTCCATCCTGAAGCAGGGCCCTGGTGGGCCCCAAACCACTTTTTACTGGCCTCTCTTAATAGCAAATTTATAACATGAAAAAAATAAGAAAAACAATGGAAATCGTCCTGAAGCTGCAGCCCTGCCAGCCCCACCCTTGTGGCGACCATGGGACTCCATGATTTTTTGGGCCCCCAAAATGTGAACAGCATTTTTTTTTTATTTATTGACTAATGAAACATATTAGACCAGTGTTTCCCAACCTTTTAAAGTTCGCGGCGCCCTCTGGAATAACATTGAAAACTTGGAGTGCCCTACCTTGAATACAGAATGCAGTTTATACTAAAACAAAAATCATTGAGGGAAAATACATCAAAGTTTTGTTTGATTAATTATTAATATGAAACTTGTGATTGATGCTTAGAGCACAAATACTTGAAATCATCCCTTACTGTGTTGGCAACAAGACATGTAAATTGTCCTTGTAATAACAAGCATTACACAAAAACAAACTTCACGTTAGATTCACAACATATACATGCACATTCCAGCATGTAGCAATTCTATAGAGATTCCATAGAGGAATGTGTACAAGCTGCATGTACGGTTGAGTAGTTGTAGTCTATTTATTGCTTTGTATTTTATTGCCGCCATAGCAGAGAAGGCTTGCTCACATAGATATGATGTTGAAAAGGACAAAAGTATGTTAGTTGCTTTCTTTGTTAGATTAAGATACTCTCTCAGTCCAAGCCAAAAAGCAGCCATCGACGTCTAACTCTTGGTTAACTTGCCTTTGAGTGTGGAATCAGTGCAAAGATCAATAAATTCATCTCATTCGCAAGCAGTGAAATTTATTTCCTCCGCACTGTCTGCGAAATCAAATGGTGAGACAACCCAGTCGAGATTCTCAGTGGAAAGAGATGAGATGAAAAGTACATATCCATCGCATCTTGCAATCTTGATAAGTGTTAACAAATGAGGTCTTTCAGCTTATCCAAAGGTGATGTCACTCTCCGCTATTACTATAAAGGTTTTCGACACCTGGCTGATGTGAAGATAAATCCAAGAAAGAAAATTCATCTGGCCGGGTGAGTACCCAAGACCATTTAACTACAAAGCCAATGAACCCTTTTTCCTTAAGCTTGTGTGTGTGCGCTGAACCAACACCATCTATAGCAGAAGGCCTCCGCTCGAAGCTTTGATGTCACTGAAGAAATCCATTTCACCTGCAGCCATTGGATATAGCAGGCCGATACATGCGATATCTTTACCTTTTTTTCAGTATATCCAATGACTATCGATGGAATGGATTTGACATTCTTCATTGTCGTCACAAGCTTCATACGTAGGCTTCCTGTTGTAGATGGTGTTGGCTGAAAGGGGCCGTACATGGACAGCTAGACCTAACTCAGGCCAAAGCTCACATTGCTGACACTGCCACCAGATGGCGGCTTATTCGATGAGTCTGTCATGCATGAGAGTAATTAATTTGACTTAAAAATTTTTAAAGACCTTAAGTGGATTGTCATATGTTTTTTTTATCTACCTCCATAATATCTCGCGGCACCCTAGGGTGGCGGGGCATACTGGTTGGGAAACACTGTATTAGACCTTGATCGCAGGGGTCCCAAACATTTTGCTTTTCCCAGGGGGCCCCATATCAAAGTCAGGCCCTGACACTGAGCTATTAGTAAACTGGAGTGAAGACTCCCTATATGATAACACAGACGTGCGCGAGCCGATGCTGAGGAATACAAAAGTGGGCGTGACGGAGTGAGACGGGCAAAACACACATTGCTATTTCAGCATGTAAACAATGGGGGAAACTTCCATCTGGAGTGTTTTTTCAGTTGTTTTCATATTATCTCATTAATATAGTTGTCCATCTGCACATACACAAATGGTGATATTGTGTTCTGCCTATAATTGCTCCAATTGATGATGAAATTGAAGGAAGATGGAAAAAAAGTAAGTGCACATGGTTTTATGTTAAAAGATGCATTCATTTTTATACTATAATTGTAAAATTAAACGCATGTGTAGCTTTCATTTCACGTTCAATTTCTCTTTAATGAGCGTAATTTAAAATAAATTAATATCACATGAATTTTAAACTTCAAAAATATTTTTTGAAATTGTGTAGAAATTGCTATTACTCTTGGGGTTAGAATTTTTATGACAGAAATACTGACGAAATATGCTTCTTTAAAAATTGCATTTATGTCCAAAAAAACTGATGCCTTTAAGAACTAAAATTATCCCGTTTAAATATCAAAGAAACAAAGGACCTAAACTTTTCTATTTCTGGGTAAAAATAATTTTGGGAAAATAATGTGAGAATGAGAGGAGTAGTAAAATGCAATTAATACTATTTACATCATCAGTTTTTGCTAAATATGAAAAGCGAAATATACCAAATCATAAATGCATCATTATCATCAAAGTGCTATAATTATGTTCATAATATCTAATTATATTATTAATGTATTATAATTATCAAATAATTATCATTGTCAAGCTACTATTATGAACAATGATTGATTGATTCTATTGCTTTCTTGAGAAGCCTGGTAATGAATACACTTTTTTTTTTAAATAAAGGTTTCCCTCTTCGAAATCCAGAAGTTCTTAAACAATGGGTGGAAGCTGTGAAAGGAAAGTCTTGACATCCTACTAAAACATTTGTTCTTTGTGCTGAGAATTTCACAGCTGACAGCTGTAAGTCCTCTTCTCAACGCTATTTGAAAGAACATGTTGTTCCTACTATATTCAATTTTCCACATCATCCTCAACCTTTGCAGAAGCAACGCTGATCACTTATTAAACGCCCTCCATTAGTAAGATATTAAGTTATTTTTCCTTGTGTAAGTGCTTTCAAATTTCAAGTACAATCGGCCCCACTTAAATGGTTATCAACAGCTCCGACACATAATATTTGATTAACCAGTGTATTCAATTATGCGGTGAACAATCAAATTGCCATTGTGCACTGTAGTACCCAGCTTTTATATTGCAAAATATATATATAATAATTATATATAGTTATAAATATTTATATAATTTTCAAAATCTTTGGCAACTTCTGTTTTTCGCATAAAAATTAGAAACAACTTTATTTGCAAACTATATTGGGAAATTACAATAAAACCTCCTAACAACGACCACTAACAAGACCATCCAAAATAAATTAAGCCTTCTTTCCAGGGCATTTTTATGTTCAGTTAGATAGCTGAAGATGTTCTTGTGAAAAGATTGACTCATCCCTCCAAAAAAAATTTATGCCCTGGATATTTCTATTCATTTGCTACTTGCAAAGTCCATTTTTTCGGATTGAACCATGCCTTGAAATAGGGAGTGCCACATAAACAAAGCTTTTCTTGTAATTGGACAGCTTGTGTATTAGTGTTGACAGCATGTCTACTGCCTTCTACTGCATGTCTACTGTCCCTCTCCACTGCCTTCAACACCAATCTAGCATTTATACCCAGGAATAGAAAGCATACACACACAGTCTTTTTTTTTCATAGAATTTGGTGGGGGAACTGCCTTGAAAATCAACTTGAATTTTTTTTTAAATTTTTCTCATTGCACTACGCATATTTTTCAATTCTGTGTCAAGTGATCATTCGGAAATAGTTGATCAGAGGTTACTTGTAATGTTAAGTCAGACAGACTCCTTTGGTTTCAACAAAATATTGCAGTAGTTTGGAGGTGGCCATTAGAAGAGGGTTTATACTGTATATGAAATTAATATTTTAATTAGGATTTTTTTTTTCAGATTTTTAAAAGGTTGAAAACTGCTGTTCACAATCATGACCGCATGGCGAACACTGATGAATCAGATGTTCAAAATGAATTTGAAGCTGCTACAGCATTATCAGAACTGGCTATAGTCACTTTGTCAAGAGAGGATTGCCCTTATTTTCCAGGCCAGATCAGTTCTGAAGTGCTGAAGTCAGATAGTCCCATCAAAGCTGAACTGAGGCACAAAATAAAACTGTTCCAGTAAAGATTGAAACGGAGGGACAAAAAAAATATCAGATCTTACATCAATGTTAACAACCATGGCCGCAACTAGATGATTGGTCACCCGGGGCAAGTGCGCATTTTGGCGTCCCCTTGTAATGTTGAAGGAGAGGTTTGAGAATAAAATTTATGCCACCTCTGGTCCAGCGCCTGGGGCACAAGACCGGCCTGCTCCCCCCTAGTTGCGGCCCTGTTAACAACGGCGCAAAAAGTATGTGGAATGACCATGCAAACTGTTACCTTGTTAAAAGACACTTTTTGAGTTGTCCCATTTGAACTCCTAGTATATCAGCTGAGAAATAAAAATGTGAAATCGAGTAGGAGATGATACACATCATGTATGAAAGAATTTGCACTTACTTTATATTTTTATTCTCTTCGTTCATATAATTTTATTTGTGAAAAAAGTTTACCCTTCCCCACCCAGCGATCATAGGCGGAGATAGACTTGGAAGTCTGGAGGGGGCAAGGTCATTATTTCTGGGGGGCACGATGATGATGATGTCAATTCATATATGCATACATACATTAGATCAGTCAACTTCACCTTTGACGCTGGGGGGCAATGCCCCTCCCCCCATATCTCCGCCCATGCCAGCTATGCTGAGATCATGAGTGAGCTCTACTGAATGTTACCCAGGTTTCATGAGCGAAGCTTTCGCATATGTTGAAAATGTTACAGCACTCCTCTGGATTGTGCTCTAATAATTGACTCTGTATTAGGATAGGTCCTGTAAGATTTGATTTATGTGACTTACAAGTTCTTTCATGGCAACTCCCCAATTAATAAATACACAATACCCTCTTTTCTTCATGTTGGCACCTCTGGTCCCCTTTGAGCTTTGATTGTATAATTTTGAAAATGCCAATTTAATGCAAAGTTTTTTTGAATAGTTTCAAGTTCATTTAAATTCTAATGTATTGCCTGTGAAATAAAAATAGGCCACCACCTGGTCATCTTCCTTAATGTGTTGATTACTGCTGAGCTATGTATGCAATAATTATTACAGTCTTAATTAGAGGGGAAAGTGTTAGTTTCTGGTGCCCTTGCAATGTGAGAAAACATGGCAGTTGTAGTCATGATGAAAATAAATCTAATGAAAATGTAGAATTAGTTACAATGCAAACCTTTGTCTAGTATTTTATACAGACAAACTCAGTAAATTTGAAGGGATTCTTTTCCCTCCAAAATATTATCCAATTATTCACAGCATAAAAATAATTATTTGCTAGCAAGCATATGAGTGCTCTTGTCAATTGCGATTTTAATATTCCAAATTATTCTCTGTGTACCTGTTTGTAAATTGTTTATTGGAAAAAAACTGTGCACATTGTTGTATATATAATGTTTGAAAAAAAATTAAAAACTTTTTTTTTTCTCTCTAATTTTTATTTCATTTCTTGCATTGAAAGTTCTTTTTCAGCAGTTAATTCACGGAAATATTCACTGCTACGAATTTTCAAAGTGGAAGCCTTCACCAATTCACCAAAATGCAAAACATAATGTTAGAAATGTATGTTGTTTTTTTACAAAAAAATAGTTCCTCTTGAGTTTTGGGGAAAAAAGGGTATTTCGTGTACGAAAGTAAGTATTCATTTTTATAAATTTTTTTGAAGATGAAGAATGCATAAAATTATATTGGCTGAAAAGGGGAAAAAAATTGAATGTACATGTCTTGTATTTGGAATTGCCCCATTGCATTAACACAGTCAGGAAATGTTTTGCCTGCTTTGCGCGTGCTCCAAAAGGGTGTGATGTGGTTGCACAGTCTTCACTCCACTTTACTTATAGCTCAGTGGGCCCTGACCTCAGAACCACTTTGCGGGGACCGCATGATGCTGTGTATACTGTCCTACCTGTAGTTGAGTATAATACAATTCCAAAGCATGAAATACTCATACAAATGGAGAAGAAACCCAATATTATTCATTCTTATACACATATAGTGCTTGGAGAAAATCGTTTTTCTCCTGCTAAATTGCATTAGATACTAAAAATTTTCAAATAAGATCTTGGTAATATATGCAGCTAACTATCTGCAACATTATTTGGCATTTAAAATTAATTCGAAATTTAAGAGAGACTACCAAAGTTCACAAAAAATTCTCATAGAAAAGCATTAGGCACTTGCGAAATGTTTGTGCCGAATGGAAAACACGATAAATGCCCTTATTGATATATATTTTATAAATCTTGATAAATGCCAGGAAAAGGCAACCCGGAATCTGATGTTTGCCGTGTTGCCATCTTCACTAGATAATACCTCCATGGCTAGGACCGCAGCTGGGGGGAGGGGGTGGGAACAGGCAGGTCTCGTGCCCCGGTGCTGGACACGAGGGGGCGCAAATTTCATTCTGAAACCTCTCCTTCAACATTACAAGGGGGCGTCAAAATGCGTGCTTGCCCCGGGTGACCAAGCATCTGGTTGTGGCCCTGTCCATGGCTAGAACATAGCGAGGAAGGGTTACATTTCCATAAACGTGGTCAGTGCCAATGTGGAGACTTTTTTTTCGCGCCAAAATTGTCAACCTTGATAGCTGATAGTGTTTGCTAGTTTTGGCAATGCTTTATCAAACGGCATTAATTAACTACATATTTCATTTACTTTATTTTTTGTGTATAATTTTGTCATAGTTTTCCACATATTTCGATTGATTTATCGCACATTACCGCATATTAGATTGATTTCATGTAATAAATTGGATTTTTTGTGCAATTGTATGTGTTACAAAGTACAGATGACTGGATACCAAGCAAAGATAATTGGAAAGAAAAGTCACAATTCCTCTGTGGGGAATCGAACCACCAATGTCACACTTTCCGGGCGCGTGTTCTGCCATTAAACTACAGAGGATAGACTTTTTTCCCCTAAGAACACTGTGTTCCTTTGGGCTGAACGGGACAGCCTCCTAACTCAGCAGTAAAAAGCTAATTTCCTTACAAGCTGCTGTAGAGTTAGGAGGCTGTCTATTGCGCAGTCCCGTTCAGCACAAAGGAACAACAGTGTTCTTAGGAAAGAAAAAACTCTCTGTAGTTTAATGGCAGAACACGCACCCAGAAGAGGTTGTTGGCAGTGCCGTCTTAAGGCATGGGCCCACTCTGTCACAGCCCGTGGTCCTCAAGCGAAGAGAGGGCCTCACAAAAATGATATCTGGTTGAAATTTTCGAGAATTTGTTTGGTAAGGGCCTTGGAAAAATCAATTGGCCCAGGGGTCCATGATACTCTTAAGACGGCCCTGGTTGGTGGTTCAATTCCCCACAAAGAATAGTGAATTTTCTTTCCAATTATCTTCGCATGATATCCAGTCATCTGTACTTCGTATAATTAGCGGATAGGTTCATCGTTTCGTTCAATTGTATGCATCAAGCTTATATTGCTGGAGGGAGCATCCAGCCACTGCGACGACTTAGACATCAAATGCAAGGAAACCATGTGACTCGGTGAAAACAAAGTTAGTTTTTGCCCATAGAAATGTACAGCTTGGTCTCTAATATTGGGTTTTAAAGAAAAAAATAAAGGATTGGGATCTCTCTCTCTCTCCATCATCATCATCATCTAAAGATGATAAAATTATTTATTTCATCAATACTGGAATAATTTATTTCAATAATGTGGAATAATTTATTTCAATAATGTGGAATAATTTATTTCAATAATGTGGAATAATTTATTTCAATAATGTGGAATAATTTATTTCAATAATGTGGAATAATTTATTTCAATAATGTGGAATAATTTATTTCAATAATGTGGAATAATTTATTTCATTAACACTAGAATAATTTCTTTCGTTAATGCTGAAAAATTTCTTTCATCAATTCTTGAATTTTCTTTCATCAATTCTTGAATTTTCCTTCATTAATTCTTGAATTTTCTTTCATTAATTCTGGAATAACTGCTTTCATCAATTCCTGGATTTGTTTCTTTCATTAATTCTGGTATTATTTCTCTCCTTGATTTTGGAATTATCTCTTTCATTAATTTTGGAATTATCTCTTTCATTAATTTTTGAATTATCATTTTTATTAATGCTGAAATTATTTCTTTCATTGATTCTGAAATTATCTCATTAATTCTGGAACTATCTTTCATTAATTTTGGAATCATCACTTTCATCAATGCTGGAATTATTTCTTTCAATAATTTTGGAATTATCTCTTTCATTAATTTTGGAATGATCACTTTCATTAACGATGAAATTATTTCATTCATTGATTCTGAAATTATCTCATTAATTCTTTAATTACCTCTTTCATTAATTCTAGAATTTTTTCTTTCATTAATTTTGGAATCATCACTTTCATTAATGCTGAAATTATTTCTGTCATTGATTCTGAAATTATTTCTTTCATTGATTCTGAAATTATATCTCATTAATTCTGGAATTATCTCTTTAGTTAATTTTGGAATCATCACTTTGGGGCCATTCAAGTATTACGTAAGCAAATTTTTAGCCATTTTTGACCCCCTCCCCCACTTGTCAGCAAAATTTCGTCATCAGCTCTGCCCCTCTGAATCCTAACTCATTTTTTCATAAAGGGTGGTTGATGACGTAAGCATTATCCAAACCCCCCCCCCCCCGTCATCAAAAGTCAGCAAATGGCAAACCCCCTTCCTCTCCATCGATGATGACGTAATACTTGAACGGCCCCTTTCATTAATTTTGGAATTATCTCTTCCATTAATTTTGGAATTATCACTTTCATTAATGCTGAAATTATCACTTTCATTAATGCTGAAATTATCACTTTCATCGATTCTGAAATTATATCTCATTAATTCTGTAATTATCTTTTTCATTAATTCTGGAATTATCTTTTTCATTAATTTCGGAATTATCTCTTTCATTAATTTTGAAATCATCACTTTCATCAATGCTAAAATTATTTCTTTCATTAATTCTAGAATTTTTTCTTTCATTAATTCTGGAATTATCACTTTCATTCATTAATGCTGAAATAATTTCTTTTATTGAGTCTGAAATTATATCTCATTAATTCTGGAAATATCTTTAATTACTCGCATGAAAGAGATGCCACATGCGACTCATGAAAGGAACAAATCTAAATTAAAGAAACAGAAATGATTCGTTTTTCTTATGGGAGCTAGATATTTCGAATTTTTTTTTGAAGTTATTGATCTGCCTGTTTTTTTTTTCAAAAAATACTTGATTAAAGCTGCGGAATTTCTTCAATGTAATTTATATGGGCCCATAATTAATTTCAAAACATCCTAAACTATATGGATTGAGATGCAATTTGATAATATAAGACAATACGGAGACATTAATTCTCATTTTCGTGCTTAAGAAGATATAAATAAAAAACTGAAATAGATGTATTAATAAATTAAATGTATTAATGTGTATTAATTGATTAATTTTTTGGTGTTCGTATTTCTAAGCGAACTCAATATATTTCGAAAATCAAAAATTCAATTCAATTTTTAAAATTATTGATATGGCGGAAAACTCCACTAAAAATTTCCGCATTTCTTGCTAAAATCCGCAATTTTGACATTGATCTCTATGGGGGATCGTGTTTGTTTTCACCGAGACACGTGATTTTCCGACGGAGATGTTGGGGGACATCAAAACCGCTTGAAAGGAAAAATGCAGCTTTGGGGGACACCATTCTCTGCACTGGCAAGGCGGAGACCGCTGACGTCTTCTCTCCGGTAATATAAGCTTGATGATTGTATGTGTTCTTTGTCGGCCATTTTGAACTGGCCGCTTTGGCAGTGGATTACTTGGTAAGGCCGAACAGATACTGGGGATGTGAGCGGAGAGGTACGAAATAGCGGCGAAAACAAATGTACTGTTTTGTTCTGCGCAGGGCCAGACTTAGGGGGGTGCGAAAGGTGCGGTCGCACCAGGCCGCCAAATTTCAAGGGCCGCAATTTTTCCAAACGAAACCCTTTCCGTTTTCAGCAGATGTTTTGGAAATTTTTGATTAAAATTTAATTTTTTCCCCATTAAACTACTATTGATTGTGAAAGGACGCTTTCAGTTTAAAGACCTTATAATATCATTTTTAGTGTTATTAGATATGGCGTTAACTTATTTTAAAGGAGGAAAAGAGTATGCAGATGGGGGTCGCATTCTTTACCCCTGAAAAAAGTATGGCCTTTCTTTCTGCCATTAAAGAATAACAGGGCTATATTACAAACCAAGAAAAAAAACATGCTTAGGGCATCAAACGAAAAGGGGCACCACAAAAGAAATCTAATAATTTTTCCCCTAGAAAATCTCCCCTCTCGTTGGAGTTACCATCTGGTCTGTAGCATGAACAGCTCTAGATGATGACTGCCCCTTAGCGAGGCAATTCGACACTCCTCCGGATTGTTAATTTCAGGCCTTCCTCCGAACCTATAAACTGTCTTGTCACGATGTCTCCCTAAGGAGGCTTGAGAACTTTTCAGCAGTTTCCAGCCATAAACTCCCCATCTAAATTATTCCGAAAGATGGATATACAATATATAAATTATATATTTTGTCAATTTTTACTACTGAAAAAAAGTAAGATTTTTCTCTCATTTTTTCTCTCACTCTAATTATTCACCTAGTACAGTACCAACAAAAGAGATATTTTGTTTCATGAATAGAGAGTCCATGCATAGAAACATTTAAGAGCACAAAAGGTCTGAAAATTTAGGATGTAGGCTACGTTGCTTACAGTCCCGGTAGTTCATTTTCTGATAAGACAATGTGTTTGCCTATTACTGTTGAATAAATTTTATCTGAGGTTTAGGCATAGGCGGAGATAGACATGAACAGCGAGGGGAGGGCATGATGATGACACCAATTTATATATATGCATATACATTAGATCAGTCGGCTCCGTCATTGGCACTGGTGGGGGGGGGGGCATTACCCTGCCATGTACCCCTCCCCGTATCTCCACCCATGAGTTTAGGCTGTTCTTAACTAGTGTTGTTAATATTCGACAGCCTATACCAGAGCATCTTTTTGAATTTCGAATTTGAATATTCAAATACTGAGATTGCAATCTTTAATTTTATTTGTGGCAAGAAACTCTTGTTTTTAAACAAGTAATAACATTGAAGAGCTCATATACAGTGAATCCCACTTACAGCGTTTTCCAAAAAATCATCATGAAAAACGTTGCAGAAGAGAAAATGCTTTGAATGGGAAATTTCGATAAGTGTTAATAATCGTACTAAGCGAGAAAACTTTCGCAGTGGGTACGTTATAAGCAGAATATACTGTAGTAATTAACCTACATTTTCAAATCCAGTTCTAATGTGTTTAAAAATGTTTTTCTTTATTTGTATGAATTCCAGTATTTGATCTCTTTACTTCTGTTAATTTACATTAATTAAACAAAAACAGCAATAAAAGATTCGAAAAATGATCAAAGTTATCGAATCAGGCCCGTAGCTGGAAATTTCGTTCGGAGGGGGGGACCAAAGTGATAGAACAATATATTTGGCCATCCTTTTCCTTTTTTTCGGTCATTTTCTCACATTCCGGGGGGGGGGGGGTTTAGGTTCCCTTTCCGCTACGACTTTGTATCGAATCGCAACATTTAGTTGATAAATATGATGGAACGCTTTAAAAGTACGTCAGAAATGTATGCCTGTTCAATATGATTCAAACCTCAGCAGGTGGACCACACTAATTATTATTAATCATCTATAAATGTTACCAAATTAATTGGAATGCAATTTCCTCTCAATGGGTTGTGTTCGATTACTAGAGCCCGGATGTTCAGAAATGCCTTAAATGCGTTTTTTGCCTATTTTCAAGCTTTCCTATAAAAATGCCTTTTTGGATTTTTTTTCTGCCATAAATGCCTATTTTACCATAGTTTTAAGTTTATTGGTGCATTTCAGAGGCCATGATATATAAAGCTTGGTCATTTTGAGCATTTAGAACAAAAGAAATTTTTTTTCAATTTTTCACAATTCTTGGTATTAATTTTCATCAGAAAGTATTCTGAAGCACCCCCGTTTCAGCTCCATTTAAACGCGATGGAGGAACGAACACATAGTGAGGCGACCACGAGGTACTGGAGTGTGATAATAGCGACTAGCGACGAAAACTGTTGTACACCGCACATACTCGAGGAGGGAGACAAAGAATAGAAAGAGGCTACCCAACAAGGTGCGGGAGTCGAACAAACATGTTTGTTTATCACCTTGATCTGCTGATTTTTGCTATCTGCTGACTGGTCCGTTCTTTTTTTCCTTCCCTCTTTTGCGTAGGGGTCACCATCATCACACCATTACATTTCGTGTATTTCCCCCCTCCAGCCATTTTCTATATCGTCATCGTCTACTATGCGCGCACGTCTCATCCTCCACCCCTATGCATTTTTTCTTCCTAGTCGCAACTCCCGTACCGCTTAACCTATTCGCTCCACTATAACTGCTGCCAAAGTGATCTGAGAGATAGGGAACTTTGTGTTGCATGAGTTAACTTTACTTTGACCGGATGGTGTTAGCATATGGCCCCACATCCTGCAGCAGCGTCCCCAGGCTGGGATATTTGGTGGGCTTCCTTGTCAGATGTTTCACAGACCCCAAAGTAGTGAATTTATTGCGTAAGAAAACAAAAAAGTGGTAAGAATCGTCTCGGCTTCCCAGCTGGAGCCCTGTCAGCCCCACTCTTGTGCAGTGGCGGATCATGATTTTGGGAGGCCCCAGGCGCAACCTGATCTGGAGGCCCCCTATCAGGGGCGGATTAAAGGTAGGGGCTGTCACCCCCTAGTTAGGGCATCAGGAGAAAAGTGACACCACACCACCTAAATATCCTGGACTACTGGACGTGCTGGATTAGAGCACGACCGAATTCTCGAGAGACTACTGTAGTTGAATTGAAATGCTCAAATAAAAATTTATCAGATAATTTATATATTTTTAGTTTTGCTTACCGTTATTTTTGGAGATTCTGCAATCTAAATCCTAAAGGAAATCTTGAGGATCGGCATGAAAAATTTTTTCATTACAATAACACACATTACAATTACATTAACAATAAACACTTTTCGGTCTGACACAAAGATGTTGTCTACCCAAGCCTCCTTGATCAATCCAAAAATGTAGCTCTTTTTTTAGAAAGAAGGAAAAGAAACCCCCTTGATTTTTTTCAGCCGGGGAGGGAGTGTTAAAAGAGAAACAGAAAAATCACGTGATTCAGAATGCATGTCATTCAGCATTCATTTCAAACCCCACTTTATTTTTGTCATATGGTCGTATGGTTCCAGTCATAGATTGCAAATGTATATGTTGTTTGAACCAGCTTATAGTATTTCATTCAAACAAGTGGGAGACAAAATCACAATAAGAGCTCTACTACATTCATTTTAATTAGTACGAGTGTCTCTTCCTGTCGATGTCGCCGCTTGCCGATAGCCATCTTGCCATCCATTATACTGTATACAAAAGCTTACACCAAAGCTGTCGTATTATCGGCGCCCATAAAAGCATTTAATATCACATTAGCACATCTGTTTATGCCTTCACTCCAATTTTCATTTCGGTCAGACATTAGGACCTGCTGTTCTCACCCCTCCTCCTGCTTGTGCCCTTAGGGAAATACTGTTTGAAAATGACCCTCCCTGAATGATCGCTTTACAATGTCTCTTCATTCTTTGTCGGGGAAGAACTGGCCCTTGAGAGCTGCGTCTTGTAAATTGTTCTTTTCTTTCAGTTCCCATTTTTCTTCCCTTTATACGTACAGTATACATAAAAAAAAAAAAAATTGCGGTTAAAAAAAAAAAAGGAGAGCAGATACTGTACTTAGTTCAAGAGATTTGTTGATGCGCATGTAAATTCATATGTAGGATGAAGCACACAACTATTTGGAGGCCCCCCCGCTCTGCCGAGGCCCCAGGCGCGCGCCTCATGCGCCTGTGCGGTAATCCGCCACTGCTCTTGTGGGTGCAATGGGTGTTAGACGTGGTGTTTCAATTGAACGCAGCCCTATGCTACAAAAGCAGAGAAAAATTAGAAGTTTTGCTTCTCCGCATGTTTTACAATAGATGTCCCACTAAGGCATTGGACTGCATTGAGCAACAGATGATCGTTCCAAGAGGTCATCAGTTGACGTCATGACTCACCCAAGGCGAACTAGGAGAAGACAGGGCTGTGGGGCCCATGTTGTGCCCCATACATGCACTGCAAACAACCATGGCTATTTATTTTCCATATTTTTTGGTATTCGATTAAATTGACCAGAGTAGCCCTCAGAGGTGTGCGTTAGATGTGTCACACAGGACCCACGTGCTTGGAGGAATCCCGCATATGTGAGAATATAAAAAAAATTTAAATTTTTTACAACAATAGAACAAGGAACCTACGTTTCTACTGTAGAAACGGTAGTAAATATTCCAAATAATACAACAAACAAACGAGAATTATTCGCAACTTGAAGCCCCACAAATCATTTTATTTTCGAACTCCGCGTCTGTTAATGATGGCCCTGAAATTGACCTGAGACACATCAAATACTTTATTCTGCAAGGCCATAACTAGGATTTTTGCCACTCCCACAACTTTGAAATTTGATAATTTTATAACGGTGTTCTTTGTTCCACTTAAAATTGCCGCCCCCCTACATTTTTCCGGCGGGGGCAGTTGCCTCCCCCCCCCCCCCCAGTTACGGCCCTGTATCATGGGCCTGCAATCAATTTCACTCAGATAATATAATGCAGTTATTATAAACTCTAATTAAAACAATAGACGGATTGAGTACAACCAATTTTTAAGCTAGTTTTTGGACCCTTAATACCTAAGTTTTTAGTTATTTTCCCTTCTTTCCATAAATAGTAAATGCCTTTTTTAGCGCCTATTTCGACCATTTTTAGTGCCTAAACTTCTGGGCTCTATTGATTGAGCTCTCAACTATCAACGCGTTAATGAAATAATGAAAAAAATAAGTGTAATTAATTTTTTTTAAACAACTCTCCCCTGTACGATTTATGTTCGTAACTCGAAATGTTCGGGAGCTACTCCACAAAAATGCTTTAAAGGGGGGCCGCAAAAATTTTTCTGCACCGGGCCGCGAAATTCCTAAGCCCGGCCCTGGTTCTGCGCCTCACATACTCGGGCAGCGAGACAACGAGGAGAAAAAGAGCCGGTTTGTTTTCATCGCGAGGTAAAATCAGACGCTATTTGGGGATTGGTCAGTTTTTTCCCCTTTTTTTTCCCCTCTCTCTCTTGGGAAAAAAAAACTTCTGGGGGGGATCATCACACCCATTTGGTTTGGAGGGAGCATTTCGGATTTTTTTTCCACTTTTATCGCTTCCTCTTCTTTTCAATTCCCATTAACCTAACCCAGTGGTTCTCAACCTTTTCGGAACCGCGGTCCGGTGAATCAAATTTCCATGAGTCTACGGCCCGGTGTGGATTAGTTTACTCGTTCATAAGATAAATAATTGAAAAATAACCAACTACCTTTTAATTATGAGCTAATTATTTAAAACCCCTTAACATTCGATTAATTAAACCATAAAGAATTTTTAATTAATCTATCAAATAATTTAAGCTATTTTAGTTGACTAATTAATTTAAACCCTTTTAATTAAAATTATTTTAATGGATTGAATCCCTTATTTATCTGACGGACGGATGTAAAATTTTTTTTTTCCTTTTTGGTACAATATTAATAAGTGCAGAAGTCAAAACATAAACGAAGCGTTTCATCAGCAACTGCAGTAAACTTTCTCATTGCATAGGCGCCAGAACTTGAGTACTGAGGCTGTTTGAGCGCCCCAATAAATTTTACAAGGAGGCTGAGCCCCCCAATAATTAATTAATATACATTGCAACGCACCACTCTCTCTCCTGTAAGGGCTTGAGCCCGTATATGCGAGACAAATGGAAACTTTTAGCCCCTGCAATGTTTTCTCATTTCGGCGCCTCTGCCTCATTAGAAAATGCAATTGATCGCAAATTAATCGAAACGTCTTAATATTCAATTTTATAGACTAATTTCACATAGTTTGCGTGATACGAAGCTTTCAAAATACGAAGTTTTCATTCACAGTGGGCAATTAAATTTATTTGTGCTGACATCAACGCAACACTTATTAATTAGCACTTCTTAAATAATTTAGTGTAAAATATATTTTGCGATCAAATTTTGCATTTAATCTTAGCTAGAAAGACGGTAATGATATTAAAAAAAAATGGTGTATATTGTAACTTGCCATAAAAAAAAAAAGTCAGCGGAAAAGCAGGAAATTGTTCCATTTTGGGCGAAACGCTCGTTTCAGTATATTCACGGTAGAGGCTTATGTTAAATTGTGTAACTCAATAAATTTCAAAACCTTGAGCACTTAATTTTTCTACTCTAAAATTTGCAAACTTTTCTTCTGATACTACCGGGAATAGCATCAGAAGGTGCGCAAATTACATCCTTTCAATTTTCCCTCAATAGCTTCTAATAAGAAACGTAATGCAATGGGACATGGGCACCGGGGGGGGGGGCGAGAATATTTCAGACAACCCCCCCCCTAAATTTTGTTAGGAGCTGAGAACCCCCTTCCCCAATTAATGAATAAATAACGCGGGGCACTGCATCCTCCTACATACGGGCTCGTCACGAGACGACTGGCAACTTTCAGCCCTCTCAATGTTTTTTTCATACTCACGCCTTTGCCCTGGGCTGCAAAATGTACAGGGCGGTAACTTTTTTTCTGGCGGAAACTGATAAACCGCTATAAAATCATTATGCGGTCTTGAGACTGAAATATAATATCTCCCTACAAACACATCGAAATCTTGTAGAAAGAAAACTTTATCTATATAGCTGTGTACTGTCTATACCAGCGGTTCTCAACCAGTGCTCCATGTCCACTCGATTAAAGTAAAGCGAATCAATAAATTTTATAACCAAATGAAAAAAAACAAAACGAAGCGTAAGGGCTTCGTCGTAGAAATTATATACGAAAAAGGGCTCTTGCGAGTCAGAAAAGATTGAGAATTGCTGGTCGACACTCATTTTCTACTCAATACTGAACATGTTCTTAGAATTTGAACAGATTTGTAGTGATTTGTCAACACGTTGATGGATTAGCAGGGGTTCTCAAACTGTGCGCGCCAACCTTTGTCAGGGGAGCAGCGGCGCAGTGGTCCTGACAAAGGTATTTCGAAGAAATGTTTTGCTTATAACTGCTCTTCGTAAGGGAAAGGGGTGGTGCGGGTGGAAAATGTTTGAGAACCTCCTGGGTTTTAAGGAAACGGATAAACACCGTGACGATTGCCCATCGCTTACTACCATTATCGAAACATGGTTTCTGGTTTGTTTTTTTTTGCTTGTATTTTATTGTTCTGAATATCTGTTATTTCTGTGAATTTGAATGCCGTTTGTTATGAATGAGACACCAGATTTTTTTTTTTCTGATTACATATGAACATTTCACACACAATATATATCTGTATTTCTTACAAAATCGAAACCAGTTTATTTCATCATCCGTGCTTTAATTGAAATTTGTTATGCACAGAACATGCCGGATATAGCCAGCGCCATCTTAACATGGGCCCACTCGGGCATGGCTCGGGGACCTCAAGAAAAAAAAGGGGCCTCACAAAAATGAGATCTGGTTGAGATTTTCGAGAATTTGCCTGGTAGGGCCTCAGAAAAATCATTGGGGCCCATTATGCTCTTAAGACGGCCCTGCATATAGGAGGAATCTATAATTCTGGGACGTCACATAAATAATGGATCCACTCTGATAATTTGTGATTAACAACCACGTATACATTTATGGCTAATAACAATCGTTTTCAGCCATTCACCTTGTTGGGCAATTTGTGTGTTGTGGCATATGTATTTGTATCATTTGTGTTGTGTGTGTGAGAAACTATTCTAAAATTATTAAATACAGGTGAGTATTAAGAATAATGAGCATTTCATTGTCTTCTCTTACAAATGTCAAATGATCGGAATCCAGTAAAGGTTCTTATGTTGTTTATTAGAGGGAAAAGCTGAAGGAATATACTGTTGTAGGAAAACTTTTGATTCGATTCTTGTTTTTCCAGCGCAACAATAAACATGTTTTTTACACTGATATTACCGACACTCTACTTTTTTTTGAAAGAGCAACTACTATTTCTCTACTAATAATGAAAGAAAAACCAACTCTTCTTACCTTTTTGTGAAGTCTTTTTGCCGCGCGAAAGAATTTTTTACCATAGGGAACCCATCGGGGCCCTTTGTGAACTTAACACTTCATTAACACATCTGTATCTGGACGGTATCGTCCGGTGCTCAGGTGCCACAGAATGTAACACGTCTGCTGCGCTGCAATAACGCCTTCGTTGCAGCATTTCATTGCACAAACATTCTTTGGAACCAAAATTTTACAATTTGAAATAGATTCCAATTTACCAAGAAGTTTGACCATACTTTCAGGAAAGTCTAATTTTGACATTTTTATTGTGAATTCATCAAAATTTGTTACGTTCATTTAAAAAATGATTACAAAAAAAAGGTGGCTCCGCAACAAAGGGCCCGGAACTAGAGGGGGACGAGAAGGTGCAACTACCCCGGGCAGTAACATTTTGGGGTAGGAGTTTTAGCTGGGAACAAAGAACACCTTTCTAAAATTATCGAATTTTAAAGTTGGGGGGGGGGGCAAAAATCCTATTCCCGACCATGCCGTAGCACTCCATTCCAGGGCAGGGACATACGCATAATTGACTTTTGGAAGAGGCCAAAAAATTTTCTTCCCGAGCAGTTTGAGTAATTATTATTCAAAAAGCATTTAAATTAACAGAAATAGATTCAAATAGTATATAAAAGGTATTTTCTTTCACTGATACATTGAAATTGTTCCTAATTCTTGGTTAGCTTAGGGAGCAATGCATGAACCCCCTACGCCCTTCTCTTGCGTACGCCTCTTCCCTAGGATGCCGTGCTAAGGGATAAGTACTATATACAGTTTTTTTTTCCTCCAAGAATTTGGAATGGAAATAAATGTTCCAAAAATTAATTTGCAATAACATAATTTTATTATCAATTTATTATATTTATATCAATAACATAATTTTTTCACAGATTTATAGATAGATACATATTCAGAGGCAACAACAGGCAAAATAACCAACGATGGGGCTGAAACAGGATGCCCGTAAAAAAGTATGGATGTTAATATATCTGCTATGAAGTAACCTCATATGGAGAGCGATGACCACGTGAAAGAAAAAAAAAATTATAAAATAATGTACAGTGCCCACAAAAAAAATTATAAAATAATGTACAGTGCCCACAAAAAAAATTACGGTTGCGTCATCGAGGTGTATGGATACCTTCTCGCTTCATCTCATTAACGGTGATATTTTCTTTAGAAAGTATCGAAATTAGATTCTGCGAATTATAGGCATGTATTTTTATTCAGAGTCCGTATCTTGGTTGAAGTATAATTACTTCAATTTTTACACATACTACGCAATAATATCCGAAACAACGGCTTGATACATGAAGTCATTAAAAACATATATCAGGAATTTTACTGTTTTGAGGATTAACGCGTTTATTTTATTGGAATCCTGCAATATTGCCAAACTGATTGATTTGGCATGAATAGGCTGGTAGGGTTACCCAAGTAGCACAAAGATATAGATCTATATCGTAAAATTTCAGTTTCCAATATAGATCTATATTAGGCCTCGATATCGTTCTGGCTAAAAAAAGGCATAGTCAGAGATAAATAGATCTATATCGTAAATGTGATATATTCAAATATTTAAAATTTTAAACGATAGATGGCGCCTTTTCAGAAGAAATTTAAAAAAAGTGTAAGTTTCTGGAGGTGGGTGGGTTTGAACTCATGTACTCAAACAAAAATGAGCAAATTTTTCTAAATTAAAAAAATATGTGCAATTATAAAGTGGCAATTAAAGTTACGGTGGATAAGTTCTTGCTCCTCCTAAAATACCAACATCTACTATATAAAACATACACAGTAAGGATTCAATTATAACTGATGAAATGATTTTGATATATCAACATAATTAATCCTATTAAAATCAAAATTTCGTATGAAAAATTGATCATTCAAACGTTTTTAATTCCCATTCAAACAAAAAATTGTACCGACTTTAAATTTTCTCAAAATTTTTATTTGAAGGCAATATTTTCATTTAAATGCACACGATATGTTGATATATCAGCATATTGTGTATCTGATATATATCTTTGTCAGGTTCACGATATAGATGTATGTCATGTTCAGGACATAGAGCTATGTCTCCTTTGATAGATCTATATCAGGTCTATATTGAGAATCTGATATAAATCTTTGTCAGGTTCACGATATAGATCTATGTTTTTCAAACTATATTAAAATAATTTATTGTCCCAAGTTGTTGTCCTTCAAAGTAGAGATTATTCACATGGAATCAAATACATATTCGGCTGAAAAATTAAAGACTTGATCAATTAACATCATAAATAATTTGCACCATATAGGACAAGATCGTTCTATATCATAGTTATGACATCTGATATTCCTCTGACATTTCGATATATAACAATATGGTCCAGATATTGTACTATATCGTTGTGCTACTGGGGGTTACTAGTTGGCGAGGTGTCACGTTTCCCGCTCAAAGGCTTTTCTTCTTTACCCTTCAAAACGCCTGCTGTCATTTTCGCTCTCTTCTGCATCGTCAGTATATGTGTGGGGACATCGAGATGAGCATCGATGTATTTTCTCTTTTGAAATCGCTCTCTTTGTTCCACTCCCCAGTATGTGTTCGGCCTAAGAAAAAGAAATCGCCACATCAGGCCATCGAGAAGAAATATAACTATATTTCTCCTCTAAGGAAAACACACGGTCAGCTTATGCATGTTAAATTAAGTCCCCTTATATATGGTAATATGGTCACGAAAATCATCTCTCTGACGTCAAATTTCATGCGTTTCTAGTAGTTTTGAATCTGGCAATAACATTAGTTTTTATTTTTATGTGATCTCATCGAGCTTATATTATAATCTCGATGGCAATACTCCATGATTCATCAAGAGATGATATCAACATAAACAGTGTGTAGTAACGTTAGTTTGACAAAACATTTTGCAGGAAAGTCAGTTTTCGTAAAATACTTGAAAAGAGGTTAGTCTTGTTAGATTTCTTGTCGAAATCATCACGATACAAATATGCTTTCTACAGGACCCAATTATGGTAAGCTGAAAACAAATTTGAGATTGGCCATCAATCGTTTGAAATTGTTAGAAAAGAAGAAAACGGAACTTGCTCAAAAAGCTAGAAGAGAAATAGCTGATTATTTGGTCAATGGTAAATATGAGCGGGCAAAGATCCGTGTCGAGCATATCATTAGAGAGGACTATCTTGTCGAAGCCATGGAGGTTGTTGAAATGTATTGTGATCTTCTATTGGCAAGGTTCGGCTTGATTCAACAACTGAAGTAAGATGTCTATTTCTTCTCTTAGTTCCTTTTTCGAAATGGTTAATAAACACGTTATACTTACTGTATTACTTAGTGTCTTGATGCAGGGTTTGTTTTTAAAGTAACAATACTTAACATGTATGCAGGAAAGTAATGCTTTAGTGCTTAAGTTAGCGATTTTGACTTTGATCTTTGTCCTTTAGCTTCTCCCTCATGATTTTTTTTGTCATTGCTGCTATGAGTTTGGCTCGAGTGACTAGATACAAATACAATGCCACAACAGGCAAAATGCCCAACGAGGTGACTAATAAAAAGCCCCAAAGCAGAATGTTTAGCACTGTTCTGCGACTAGCCCTTGGCTGACTGGAAATGTTCTGCGGTAAAAATCCCCATATATGTAATAGTGGTTTTTGCACTTTTTCTTAAAATTCTTCCGAATTGTTCTGCGACGTACGTCGCAGATTTTGGCACATTCTGCTTTGGGGATAAAAAGATGCCCATAATAAATATGGATGTCGTATATTTCAAAATTACAGCAACTCAATTAAAAATGCTGCAATTACAAACAATATATATACATGATAAAATGTTATACAATGCCCATAAAGAATACTTATGGTTGCCTTATTCTAGGTATGGGTAGCTTCTCAATTTACCCTAACATGTTGTCGTATTTCTTTATAAACATGTCAATTGTGTTACAATTTACTACCTCTGGGGGTAAGCTATTCCATTTATTAACAACCCTACTAGAGGAAAAATTCCCTGCCACACCATAACCTCGCATTGTTCCTTACCAATCGATACTGGTATCCCCTTGTAAAAGCAGTCGATTTATGATAGAGTTTATACAATGACAGTGACGATTCAGAATCCTGCCAAAGCACACATCACCCTCTGCCAATTGTGAAGTGTGTGCTCTGTCGTATAGTTCCTCAAATATGAGCGCCCAGTGCATACCCATAAATAAATTTTCTCAAATTACGGGAACCAAATCCACAAAATGGAATGATGTGGTGCTATTAAATTCTCTTGAGAGAACCAATGTTCACAAATCCAAGCAATAATCAACAGAAATAGTGCCATACACTTACATCAAAAGCCAAGAAATTCAGAACAGCTACAGTATAATCTAATTTTTATTGATGTTGACCAACTTTTTTCTTTAGCGAGAAAAATTTTGGGAAGCATGACAAGAAGTCGTTACGAGTGAAACAGAGTCAGGCTTTTAGACATCTTTCTTGTCAAAGAAAAAAATTGCTAACACATCACTAAAAAATTATAATAGGTGATGCAACGTTACAATGTGGCATTCCCGGTTCGTTTTAATGTTTCCCAACATAGAAATTAATTGCGAATGACAACAATGAATGACACGATTATTTCCACTAATATTATTTATTAACATTAAATTAAAATATTTCTAACATATTGTGCAACAAATCTTCTAAAGGTTAACAAAAAAAGGTTAATATATCACAAATATTAGGAAACGACCTCACCAAATAAATCTGTCCGTTAGTTCTCTCAATTCCAACTACCAAAGATTAATCGAGGTCTTCATCTCGATGGTACTAACTCTGCAGTACACCAATCAAACGAGTCCAGGATGGACGCAAGCATGTCCCGAAGTCTGTCAGCAGCATTCCATCTCCGGCAAGAGGGCGTCCCCTCTTGACTTCACTTGCAGGCCACCGGAAGGGACAAAGAGACGACCAACGAGAGGAGAGGCAAAGTTACTCTAGCAGCATCACAGTAGTAAACCCTCTTGTCAACTCATGACCATGAAGGAAGAGGAGCCTTTCGTACAGAGTGAGGTTGGACGACTCAGCGGCGAACGTCTATATAGTTGGTTTGAGAGCTCAAGTATGAGAGTGCATGAATGTGTAAGTGAAAGCGAAGTGATCTAGCACACTGCTGGTTTATATGAAGAAAACCTTCATCTCATTAGCTATGAGAGAACGAATCACAACTGAGAATGGAATGGCACTGAAATTATCATAATTCTTTCTACAAACAACATCTCATTTGCATACCTATATGAAATAAAACACTATTACCACAACTAACATATAGAAATTGGCAACACATAGAATGTAAACATTGGAGACCTGGCCACAACAATAGGCTTATTTTGGATTGTGAGGACTCATGAAATTATTGACTGTGAAGTGGTCCGCTGCTCACAGATGGCATGAAGGTAAAAACATTGCACATTATTCCTGGATAATTACATTGCAAAACATTTATCACAATTTGATATTGCACAATAATATTTTAATTTTATGGAGTTAGACGACGACTCTGCGGGATTCCCACCAGCGATCCGCGGGACCCTAAGATCGGGAGAGGAAGGCAACACGACAAGCTTCAGGATCCATCACATGGGTATTTGTGAAGGATCGGTCGTCATATTACGGTGAAAATGAAGTTTAACTACCCTTATGGGCATCAAGTGAGAAATCTGAATAAATCAAGGAAAAAAATCCTTACTGCGCACACACACGTGTAATAATCCATGTTATAATTTAGAATAATCCACACAATTGAACGAACGGTACACAGATACTACCAAATTTAAAATTGAAAAAAATCACGAAAATGCAAAATTAAAATTAACCAAAAAATAAAGTCGGCAGCGTTTGAAGTGTTGCTAGGCCTCAACCCAACAGAGAGCTGGATGTTTTTCTGGTGTACGGCAGAACAGAAAATGATGTCACTCTTCTATGTCCATTCGGAGAGTGCACGCGCATTAGTGACAAGTGGATGTTCAATAATTAAATTTGGACTCTGCCTAGCATTCATTGTTAGATCAGTTGGTAGAATATAAAACTGGCAGTATGAAGGTTGATGGTTTGAATTTCTGTTTTAACTTAGTATATTTTTTATCTTTTAGTTTCATCTTCAATTTTTTTTTCTTTTATTTTCATCTTCAATTTTTTTCCTCTCTTTCATCTTCCATTTTTTTCCTCTCTTTCATCTTCCATTTTTTTCCTCTCTTTCATCTTTCATTTTTTCCCTCTCTTTCATCTTTAATTTTTTTCTTCGGTTACCAATTTATTTTTCTATGTTTTCCACTTGCATGCAAAGCTGATATCAAGCATCCAGTCATCCCCGGAGGGTCGCCTCAGCCAATTGATTCATTTTCTCGTCCTGTGTGAGCTGTCATGACAAAATAGTGAAAGCAAAATCGTATTGTGCTAATTATAATACAAATGAGATAATTCTTTGTTTTATTGTTTTCAAAAGATTATAGCAAGCCAGTGACGTGACTGAAACAAATTTGCAGTACATTGAATAAACATCCGGTGTCACATACATCACTGCAAGTCTTCTACCATATACAGAATAAATGTCCAGCTTCATATACGTATCCTCTGCCAAAAATATAACATCCTTAGACCAAATACAGGATTGAAAATAATACAAACCAGGATTCTCTCAAATAATACAACACAGTTCCTCCTGATATATAAATAAATATTCTCTGGAATATAAATAAAAACCCAGACTCTTTTAAATAATGCAACGTTTCAGGGTAAAAAAAGGTTATTAGATTCGACAAAGTAGCAATCTTGACTTTCAAATATTATATTGTGAAATTACAGCTGTTCTCAACGTATATCAACATATTTTGACACTTAGGCCTATGTTATTGTGAAGTGTATCTATATCATTGAGAATCTATTTTAAGAAGATGTTAAATTGGTGAAATACATCTCAAGCTCTAAATTTATACACGTGAGAAATAACATCAAAATAGGTGAAGTGGGTAATTTTATATCAAACTGATTTTTCTTCAGTTTGAAGTGTCCACCACTTTTGTCCCGAGATTGGGAGTGATGAGTTACAAGCACATGCTACTGACGCACAAAAAAAATTTTTTTTGCATCATTATGTGATGCATTCCAAAACACTTGTGTACTGATATATTACTATACTTAAATTACTATACTATACTTTAGGGGCGTTGTCGCTAGCTGAAGATATTGATGTGTGTGTCTATTTATGCTTTGAAGTGGTTCTTTTATGAATGCATAATATAGACTGAATTATTCTGGGGAGCTGCAGATGAATGATGAATAAAGTTAAGAGGCCACTGGTGACAACAGTTTGCGAACCTCTGATATAAAGTATAAGCTGGTTTTGGTGTTAATGTTTCATCATAGGTAAATAGCATCTTCATATGCAGATCATGCAATGACATTTTCTCTCAAAGTAGTAAGATTTACATCTGCAGATTTTTACTACTTCACCACACACCAACTCTGGCCATGTCGCTATACTGCAATTTACTGCCATCAATGACTTGAGTTGTAAATGAAGGTCCCCCATCTATCGGTGGTTGTCTCAAGATCGTTAAGGAAATATCTTGTTGTATTTTTTTCCCCGGTTTGAACCTGGGACCTAATGGAAATTTCCATGGTGGTAGATGAGCATCTTACTACCATGCCACTCGGGCAGATTATACATTGCCTCAAATTAAGAAATTCTGAAACATCAGCTATTCCAACACTGTGGCACCAATACATTTCAAAGGACAAGAAAGTTCGAAGCCACCTAATTAACCAATCACAAAACCTTACTGGCTCACAAAAATTTTAAAAAATGGTTGTGAGCCTTCAAAATATCTCAACAACAACAGAATAACAACCAGTCATAAAAAAAAAAAACTTAAAGCCTAGAAAACATCAAGCTCGCAAGCAGGCATTCACCCTGATTTTGACTCTAGTGTTTGACTTGATTAAAAGTGCTATCGTTCTGTCTGCTCCTCTTAAGTTTTTTTAATGTACTGTATGATTTTTTTCAATTTCATAGAGTATTGGATGAAGGATTGGCAGAAGCCATTTCCAGCCTCATTTGGGCTGCCCCAAGACTTCAAACAGATGTCTCTGAGTTGAAGATTATTGCTGATCAACTGGCAGTAAAATATGGAAAGCCTTATGCACAAGCGGCTAAAGAGAATAGCTTGCGGTCTGTAAATGAAAAGTTGGTACACAAATTGAGTGTTCAAGCACCTCCTAAAATACTGGTTGAAAAGTACTTGATTGGTGAGAACAGCCTATCTATCTATATATTTTTTTTTACAAGTAATTTTTTTAATTTAGTTAGTTTTTTTACAATTAATATGCCTACAGTAGCCCCTTGTTTCATCACATCTTGTTATAATGAGCATTTAGATATTTCATGCCTTTTACCAGATCCACTGTTAAAAATGTAACTAATATTAGAATCTAGATAGAGTCATGGGTGGGGGGTTATGTCTTCTGATATATATGATATAATGAGGTGTTACTGTATCAATTCTGATTTCTCACTGTATATACAGTATGTATATTTGAAATCCCGTTTGTTATTTTCACATCTGTTGTGGCTTTTAATAAAAAAAAAAAAAAAAATTTCTGAATACACCCATTCTTTGGGAATGTTTCAATATCTCTTAGAGACGTGAAGTGTGGTGTGTCCGGTCCTTCAATATTCAATGTATCAGTACATTCTGGCTTCTCCTTATATATTATTTTGTTTAATTCTGCCACACCATCAGATATACCCAGGACTTATCAAATAATGATGATTAAAAAAGAAAATGCCAGCCAGAGTTTTTAGGAGCAAAGCATAATTTCTTAGAGAAAAATGGTCAAAAGTTTTTTTTTCAATTTTTTCAGGGACTTGATGACCATTTTCGTTGGGACATGCTGACATAAATTTAGACTTCATTGCTTCTAAGATTGCGAGTCTGATACATGACTTCAGTAGTTTGACAAAGCATGCTACATCAGATATATTCCATACTCACTTGTACTTTACCAGGGTGAACAGCCTCGTAATCAAACATCATTATCAAATTACATCTGGTATAACAAAGATACTATCATCTTTTTGTGTTCCCAATAGTTGAGAAAGTGCTCAATTCACATCCAAAAGTATTTTTCTTTTCTAGATTACTTTTTCTTAATGTGAGATAATAAAATACTTATGAACAAAACTGTACTGGAGTTTTTGGTTGATCATACCAAAAATATTTAGAGTTAAAAGATGTAAATGATTAATTTGAACTATGAATTTGTCTTTGTAAAATGGTTTTGGAAAACACCCCCCCATATATCACAAGCATATTATCCTAAACTAAAATAATCCTTTTTTTTTTTCAAAGTAACTTTTGAATCTTGATGCTTGATGTGCTATCATCATTCAATATTTTTCATTCTTTTTTCTCTTTCTATACTTGGTGAACGATTTTTTGTTCATCTATTTTTTATGTTTCTAGAAATTGCTAAGAGCCACAATATTGCTTATGAGCCTGATAATGAAGTTTTAGCTGAAGAAGAAAAGCCAGCAGATGTAGTCAGTTCTCTTATTGATTTTGATGCTGATGGAATTGCAAAACCACATCAACCAGGGTTCATTGTTGGAGGACCAAATACAGATGTTCCTTTGTATCCAGGAATACAACAACCTGTACCAACACCCCCCAAGCCTTTTGATTATGTTCCTCCTCCAAAAAATGTAATTATAATGTATTCATCTAAATAGGCCTATTCTATTTGTGTCATTTTCCCTGTTTAGGATCATGTACTGTTATATAGAAAGTGCTATAATTATGTGGTGATGAATCCACCTATTCAGTTTTTTGGTTTCTTGACGTCATGATTAAGTGATTCCTGATAGAGTTTATTCAGAATACAATCTCTGTCTCTGTCCTACACATTCAACTTGTTTGTTAAAAACAAATTATTTAAGGTAATAAAAGACAGGTTTATATAAAAATAGTTTTTAATGAAAGCAGAGGCCATTTTCTTACTGTTTCTATTTATTATAATGGACAGAGATAATGAATTAATGCAAGATTTATTATTTGATAACAGACCAATGAGGTTAATTTTGGAATTTTGCATACTCTAGAGCAGCGGTTCTCAACCGGTGCTCCTTGCACACTTCCCAGGGCTCCGCGGCCGTTTTAGAAAAATAAAAGCAGTAAATATTTGAAACAAAAATAATTATAAGTATTTTTAAATAATAAATATAAATAAGTAACTTTTTGATGGAAAAATATAAAATATGCCTACAGGCTCTGCTATAGAAATTATGTACTCAAAAGGGCTCCACAAGTCGGAAAAGGTTGAGAACTGCTGCTCTAGAGCAGTGGTTCCCAAACCTTTTGAACTGCTACCTCCTTTTGACAAGAACTTTATCAGCGACCCCTGGTCCCACACGAGGTGACCATATGTCCTGGTTTTCCAGGACATTCCTGATTTTTAAAAAAATAAATTTGTTGTCTTGCAAGTATTTTTAGAATGCCTTTTTTAACTCAGTTCCACTTTACGTAATTAATGATAAATGAAATCAAATTATTTTTCAGTATTTAGTTTGTAATGCTGTTTTATTATGAAATTGGATGTGTAGAGATGTGTATGTTTTCGTTGATTTTGATATACAGTGTGATTTAGAAAGAATGATATAATCTCAAAATGATTATTTGCTTGAAATCGATTATTAATAATATTGTTCATAATACGTAGACACACACATTTGCCCATTTTTTGGTATATTACTCTTCAAATTCTGTGTTTTTAATTTTGAAAAATACCTATACAATTATAAAATCTGATAATTCTTTCTAAGTCACCCTGTGGAAGTATTAACTTGATATATTGGTCACAAGTAGAATTTGATAAAATTACTTTATATGATACATGGTAAGCAGCTCAATTGGGTAAAGGTATTTTTTGTTTTGACGTATTTTTATTTACGTTGCAAAAAATTGAAATAAATTTCTTATTTGAATAATCTCATGCCCCCCCCCCCCGCCTAGTTCACTCGTGTGACTGGGGGAGGGCAGTGCTACCCACGCTTTGGGAATCAACCGGGGGCCATATGGCCCTCTTGTGGTACTGGGATATTTCAAGGGGGCCACGGAAGAAAATGGAGAAAGGGGCCATGACAGGTGGTTTGGAGAGCTGAGAAGAAAAATTAAGGTGTGAAGAAATAAAGATTTTATATTAGTGACTAACACTTATATACAGTGAGAGAGAGAATCCAACAAAACCACCCATAAAACCAGGGCCTTCTTTAGGGCATGGACCCACCCAGGCCTCACTGTCTACATTTTGCAACAAGTTCCCTAGGATGGGGTTTTTCCTCAAGTCCCTGGCTAAATGTTTCAGACCCCCTTCCCTATATGAAATTTATTGTATGAAAAAAAAAATGATGAAAACCATATTAGGCCCCGGGCTGTAGCTCTGTCAGTCCCACTCTTGTGAGGGGCCTCATGCCCATAAGTGACCCCACCTTATGATATTTTGTATAGTAAAATTAATTTTGAAAATAAGTAGGAAATATGTAGGCTGTTTATTTCCAGCTAAAGTATGGGACTACCATAGCATCACTTTGCCGAAGGGAGGGGGGCCCCCATGATATTGAGACGGTCCTGATAGAACTCGGACTAGCGGGAGATCAATAAATTCTAGGCTAGTGGTCTGGAGGCCAATTTTCTTTGCAAAATTTTTGTTCAGTATAAATTCACTAAAAAATCATTTCAATATGTATAAAGTGTCTTGCTTCTAGATGAGAGTTGAAAACTCTGGGTAGGACAGGGGAGACACGAGAAAAAAATATGGTTCAAAGGGGGCCACGGGCAAAAAAAGGTTAAGAAACTCTGCTCTATAGCATTTTCATTGTGCACTAGGGTGGATCAAAAAATCGAAATATAGATAAAATAATCAGCTTGGTGTGCAAAAGTTGTCTTTTGAGCTTACTAGCATAAATGCAAAATTTTTTCAACTTAATTAATTTCTTCCGGTGCCCCAAGACGCTTAAATATTTGCCAAAAATTGATTTTTATGCAAATTTTGAATAAAAAATAAAAAAACGAGTTAAATAATTGATTTCACAGGAAAAATAGTATAGGCAGAGAAGGGAAAATCATTTATTGCTTATTATTAAATGTATAAAATTATTTAGTATAGTAAAAGTTGGAAGCCATGGTAAAAGTTGGAGGGAATGGTGAACATATTCATGCCATACCCCAATCAGTTGAAAGATGCATTCGCCTAGTGTCTGAGGCGTCAAAAAGTGTGTGTGGAAAAAGAAGAGACACGGCTTCATATTGAATAGAATAAAATCGAAAAGCTATATGAAACATTTTAATACCAAAAAGCATTACAACATTTAGAGATATGTAAATCTTTTCAATTCAAGTTCAAGTTTTATTGCTTTAATTTTTAAATTTATACTTCATGTATTATTATAAAATTATTTTTTATAAGTTTATACTTTAATACCTGAATACTCTGCAAAATTTATAAACATTTTTCACTGATTTAAAATTTTTAATGAATTTTCATAAAATTGTGAATTTTTAACTATTTTTGGGGCTCTTGGGCCACCAGAAGATATGAATGGATTTCAATAAAAAAAAGTATGCAGACTAATATGTCCAAGGAACTTTCCCACCCCACATCAAAAGTAATTTCAAATTTTTTTTTTTATAAATTTTCATTAAAATGTCAATTTTTAACTAGTTTTGGGGCACTTGGACACCAGAAGATATGAGTGGATTTCAATAAAAAAATTATGCAACATATATATATCCAAGACGAAACTTTCCTACCCCATGCCATAAGTAATTTTGAAAAAATTCTTTTTTTATAAATTTTCATCAAAATGTCAATTTTTAACTATTTTTGGGGCGCTTGGGGCACCAAAAGATATGAATTGATTTCAATAAAAAAAGTTATGTAATAATACACCAAAGACAACTTTTCACCCTGAGCCAAAAGTAATTTCGAAAAAAAAAAAATTTTCCTATACTTTTTAATCCACCCTATTGTGCACACAGCTTTTATAGAGAGAACATTGATGGTTACTTTTGTTATTGATTAGGATTAATATGATTTATTTTTATAAGGAGCCATTCTCAAAAGCTCTTTTTTATGCATCACATTTTGAAGTTTTACCATGTGTTTATTTTTTCTTAAATTGAAAATGTGTAAACTAATCGATATTGGTAAATTTTTCTCTGTAGATGGGTGGTTTTGGAGCTAACTCAGTACCACCTCCACTTCCTAGCAATCCACCCAGTGATCCTTATCCTGGTTGTAATGCAAATGCAGTTGGGTTCAACTTTGATGCTCCTGCTCCTTCTTATGACAGTGTAGTCAGCAAGAAGCCATCAGCTCCTAATGAGAAGGCTGTGCCCCCTGCAGCTCCAAATGTCAACTTTCCTGTTGATACTTTGCCGGAATTGCCATCGGTGCCAAATACGGTGATCCCAGGTTCAGATCAGCCAGGTGATAATGATGTAGATTTTGATGATTTAACAAAGCGTTTTGAAGAGCTGAAAAGGAGGAAGTAGAAAAAAGAATGTAGTCAAAATAAATACTGAGAAATTCTATGGAGCTTGAACTTATATATTGCTTTCATTCTCTATGCACATAAGTATTCTGTATCTTCTGCAGGCATTTTTTTTCTTAGAAATGGAATTTCTGCATGCAAAGAAATAACATGCATTGGAGTACTAAATTCTTTAAACTTTGGATACAAAATAAAAATATCTTCAGTAGAAAGGTATGTTATAGACAGAAATTACAAATGTATGCAAATTTATTGATACTTTATTGTATGAGTGTATTTAGTTGATTATCAGTGAAATTCAGAGTTGAAACATTATGTGCTAATTTCTGTTCATTCCATTTGATCAAGTTTTCCATGCATAAATTTTGCTATATGGTTTGTGTACTTGTATATATTCTCCTGGGATACTTTACTTTATTCTCATTTTGTCATTCTAAAAATATTCTTTTTTTTATGATTAGGTTTTGACATGCTATCAATGCATAATTTTTTTTTTTGCAGTTAAAGAAAAACTGTTGTTATACTTGCTTAACTTATTTACATAAGATTTTTTCCCCAAGTAATCTTATACAAGATCTTATACAACCAAATGTTCTAAATGCTAGTGCTAATTTGAATGCTAAAAGTTGAATTTAGCTTGGGGAAAAATTGATAGAAATGAAAAAGTATACTTGTTGTTTTCATTTTACAGGATTTTTCTCTTCAGTAGCTATAAGCATGATAATTGATGATAAAAATGACCACTGAAACCATTTTTTTTGACTAATTCATTAAGAGTATTTTATTTTCATTTTGTTACAGTTAGTAGGTCATAAATGATTTGAATTAAATATTGCTTTTATTATTCCCCCCCCCCCCAGTAAAACAAAGTATTATAAAAGGGAATTTTCTTAATTAAATTAAACCATGGATATGAGGAGGTACATGATAAATCTTGTGGTACAGTTACCACATTCCTTATGTACAATATATCATAAATGATATATTCAAAAATATATAGTTGATTTATATATATACTTCATTCAGTTTGTTTTCAGTAAGTTACTACTCCTGGCTGTAAACTTTTTGTTTTACTGCATATGCATGGATTGATATAATGTTTTTATTTTTCTCTAAAACATGCTAATTCAAGACTCAAGTTTTTGATTGATATACTGTTTCTGATAATGTTTTTCTTCAGGTCAAACATTTATCTTTTAACTTTATTTATCATCTTGTGCTTTCTTTTGAATATTTGCTTTTCTTTGTCTTAATCATATTGATATTCTTTTTAAAATAAATTATGACAAGCTGTAATGATTTTTTCTACTAATATTTATGTTTGAAGTTTTTAAAATTCAACATGTTTAAAATTCCAAGGTGGAAAAAATGAGGTACATACAGGTAAAAAAAAGAATTTGTAAAGTAAGGGTAATCTCTTCACAAAGTGCCTTTGATTCTTGTTGATATAATTCATACCTCAATACCTGTTTTTGCTTATAAATTAAGTTTGGAGTTAATTAAAAATGTTTATACAGGGTGCATGGGAAAGTCCCTTTATCCTGGAATAACATGTGAATGGTTGATTCTAGAAGCATTTTTCAAATTTGAAAAAATATCCAAATAATATTTCATAGCAGCCAAGTCTCCCGGATTTCCACTATACCTCCCAGATTCCCGAAAATTTATTATATCTCGAGAATTTTGACTGTGATTGTATAAAAAAATTGGTACTTTTCTTAGGGGGAAAAATTGTTCACAAAGAATTTACCCGTAAAGTTTTAAACTTTTCAAGTTTTTTAATCCCAGAAATGATGTCATTGCATCAAATAACAAAAAAAAAACAAAACATTTTATCTTTTCAGTTCAGCTTCTTGACATCCGAAATTGGCAAGGTGACCTGTATCTGTGTGGCCGTATGTCCTGTTAAGTCTGTATGTTATGTTTCGGGCCCAATGGTGATATTTTTTTTGTTCACTGATTTGATTAGAAAGTAGTAATGGCAGGTAAAACCTAATGGTTGATGGTGTTTGCCGACTTGGCACTAATCACTGATGGCTTGCACGATTGCACATTTTTGCAAAGGGGAAAATCCCCAGTTTTACTTTTGTTAATGAAAAATCCCTTTTATATTTATTTTCGTACAATATTTGGATTTGTGCAAAAATCTCCCTTAATTCCCACTCTCCAAGGTATGCAGCTATGATGTGTGAACCTCAGATACATCATTCATATTGCAGTGGGCTGTATAGTTATTAAAATAAAAAAAAGTTAACTTTTTATATAGTCACCCTAGTAGTTCTTTTTTCAACCACTGCTCCCCCAAATAGTTAAGAAGATATTTTCACTCATAAAAAACCCCCTCAAAGCATAAATAGACACACAAATGAATATCTGCAGTTTGCGCAGCGATACCCCTGACAAAGGTTGGTCATGCCCACTTTTATAAACACTGGGGCACCCTGTCCAGAAAAACCCAATTAGAAAGTTATTGCCTTGTCTCCTCCTAAGCAAAAAAAACCCCATGGTTTTAAGTGCAATATTTGCTGAGATATTTGAATTTGAAAATTGCTGAAAATGAGGGAAAGTACAGCATATGAAGTGTGGAATAAACTTGCCCGTTAATTTAGGCCAGTGGTTCCCAGACTTTTTGACAAAAATTTTATCGCTAACTCTCCCTTTTTCGACTTCAATTAAATTTGAATCGATAGATGGTACTGCACAGATACTATTTATATATAAATCAACTCTCTGCATTTTTCTAATTTTTTTTTAAACCGACATTACGGTCGAGATACATCATTGCTTGTATGTGTGTATGCAGCAGACACATCAATTTGTGATAGACAACTAATAAAGATTGAATGATTCTAGGGCTTCCTATTATTAAAATCTGCAACTACATGATTTCATCAAACCTGATAATCAAAATTTCACAGGACTGTGTGCAAGCATGAGAAAAGCTTTTTTTTCATTTATCGTTTTTTAGATTTTAAATTTTGATAGCGAGGGGGGGGGGTCTTTTCCAGACACACACTCTGTAGTTTCTAATTTATTAGCTGTGTGCTTTATTTTTGACTAGTAAGCGCATACATAGATAATAAGTGTCTCAGCTAAGAGTTAAGGTGTGTTTTAGGTTTGACACGCATATATTTATTTATTGTGAAAGAATGAAATAAAGACATTTCAATTTTTAAAAATCTTTCGCGACCCCCCCCCCCCTAACTCAGAGGTCTTCAACCTTTTTTAGTTGCGAGCACTGCCTGTACCTATCATCAAAAGAAGAGCACCCATTACGGCAAGCTCTTCATACAAATGTGTGAAATCAGGATGATTTCCATCCTTGAATGCAATTTTTACAAGTTGTTCAATTGAAACGGTGGTCAAGTGCTCGCGAGCATGAAATTGTACACGAGCATTGAGCACTCCGGGTACTTCAGGGAGCAACAGGTAGAAGATGCCCTAGCTCATTTATGTGGTCCCCAGTTTGGGAATCACTGGTTTGGGCAGTTCGTTCCTTCATTTTCAGTGGTTTTCGAATTCAAATATCTAAGCGAATATTGCACCTAAAATCAGAATTTTTTTTCTATTCTCAGGAGAGACAGGGCAACAACTTTCTAATTTGATTTTTTTAGGACAGAGTGACTGAATGTTTAATATCTATACAACCCTTTGTAATATGAATTATGTATCTGAGTTTTTCTCATTATTTGGACACTTTTTTTCTAAATAGAAGTATGCTTATAGGATCAATAGTTCACGAGTTATTCCTGAATAAAGGGACTTTCTATGCACCCTGAATAGTGATTATGCTGAATTCCCAACAAAATGAAAATGCCCTAGTCATTACATTATGTTCTTAAAAATTTAGATAAATTCTCAAAAGCCTGCATACAAAATGTGATATCTCATATATATGTTCAAATAACATCATTTGTTTGTTCTTGAGTGATTTTATTGTTTGTTCAATAAAGATACGTGGGCAGCCTATGTGTTGCTGAATTTATTTTGCTAATTATCAATGAAAATAGAGTGTACAATGTTTCAAGTTTAGGTGTGTTTTTGTTTGGATTTCTGTTCTACTATAAACCAAGGATTTTTTTTCTTAAATGACTGTGGTACAGGAATTTAGTGAAAGACAGTGAAACCTTCCAATACAGAACCTGACAGACACTGTATGAGATGGAGACCTGTCTTAAACATAACAAATGTATAGTGTAGTGCAGCGGTTTTCAATCTTTTTTCATTCACGTAGTCCTTTACAGTATATAATTTCTATGGTGAAGTCCTGTTTGACTCGAGGAACCCTTTTTTGTATATAATTTTTATGGCACACATCTTTTTTTTATTTATCTATCAAATTTACTGATCTATTTTATTTTCCTTGAGTCACCGCGGAGCCTTGTTCCTTGTACACCGAAGTGTACACGGAACCTCAGTTGAGAACCGCTGTTCTAGTGAATAATTAATGCTTTTTCAATTATAGGAAACAGGGTTTAAGCTGGATAAAAAATTCCTTTCACAAAAAAACAAAAATGGGGAGAAAAGCTTTAGCAAAATGCTACAATTCTAATTTAATGATTGATGGTTGGATGTCTACTCGTTCTGTGCCTCCTGTACGCATTTTTGCGGAAGTGGCTACCACTTCTTTTGCATTTTGCGAAAAATGCGATCGTAGCTTAAACCCTGATAGGAAACCTCTGCAAGATGGAAACTGTTTAACGTGGAAACGGAAGGCATATTTAGTCTATGTGTAGATACAAAACCTGCTAAAACAGAATTTTTGACCAAGTGCAAGTTTTTGTTTTTTCGATGGGAGGAAAGTTAAGTCATTCTGAGATCCCCCTTTTGTTAGGTGAACTCTTTCACTTCTTGGAAAAACGATGAATGCTTGTTATCTATCTGAATTGGTTCTGGGGGATTGGGCTTGATAGGAAGTGGATTTACTATTCAAAATTTAGTAAAAGCTTGTTTAGCATTTCGTTTCTGATGAAAATGGTAACTTTTGTTAGAAAACACTCCTATTTCTTGGAAAAAGTTTGATAATTTTTGGAGAGTAACACACGAGAGAGACTGAATTATTGTTCACAATTTAGCGATACCATGTTTTGGTTACTGCAGCGATTTTCATTCAGTGTAGAGATGGCCACCAGCAACAAGAAACTCGTATTGAATTTGAATACAAAAATAGAGTTTGTAGAGGCGTGAAAAAGCAAAATATTAAAAAAAAAAAAGTGTTACAGATATGCAGAATCTTTTTCTTTCACAAATATTGGTTCTTGATCTCATTATCACTGTTTTTTAGAAAGGTATGCAATTTTTATTTTAAATACAGCGAAACCTCACTACAATGATACTCGATATAATGATATCCTTTACTACAATAAATCCCTCTATAACGATACTTTTAGGCAATTTTTGATACCGCCATAAAACGATATTTTTTTATATTTTGCTCAGAATTGTTTTGAATTTAGTTTTAACTTTGTCACTTGTTTTCCTTCTCCTGAAGGCATCTGATGACATCAAAATTTTGCTCTAAAAAATCACAGAAAGCTAAAGTAAGTTATTGGTATTAATACTTTCTGTGTAAGATGCAAAAGTGCAATGCGGTAAACTTCTTTACAGGGGCAATGAATCTTGGTGAATTTTTACAATACATATCAGTTACAATTTTTTTGCTGCAAATAATTACATAAAATCACATTTTCTGATGGTATTAACAATGTCGATGTAGAAAAGATGACAACAGCAGCATAAATTTGATTACCTGTAAGGATAATTTTGTCTCGATATAATGATAATCTAATAATGATGATAATCCCGTATGATATCTAATAATAATTCTACAATCTACACAATATTTTTTATTGGTCCACAGAATATCGTTATATTGAGGTTTCACCATATTAAAAAAATTTCATTTTTGACAAAAGTAAGTTCATTCTATTGCTATTCAAGAGAACATTTTATATTGAAGTTTAACTATTGGCACATTAAATATGAAATTTCAAATGTATAGTTATTTGAAACACAGCAAACATGAAAAAATTCAAAATAATAATATAACATGACGTTTAGCATTGGCAAGTGCATGGTCTTTCATTTTCGTTTGAACAACTCACGTTTCTTGTATGAGTTGAATGGTGTCACTATCCCAGATGCAACTGGGGTCACCGATTTGGTAATTCTTATTGACAAACTTGAATATAATTGCAGCATGGACTAACGATTGGAGCATGACCTTCAGCTAGAAAATTTAAAAAACTCAAGTTTTGGAAATTATTATCAAAAAGCAACTGGGGCAGTGGATGGACGAGAATAATGTATTGGCGGAAAACCAGCACGGGTTCAGGAAGGGAAAGCCGTGTGTAACCAATCTTCTTTCTATGATTATGTGACCAAGTATCTGTGCTATGGCAAAAACGTCGACGTTCTGTATCTTGATTTCCAGAAAGCATTCGATTAGGTCCAGCATAGTAAACCATTGCCTTGAAATGAAAAAATTTACATGAGATTGGCATTGGGGGCAACTTTTTGAACCGGATAGAATCATGGTTGAGAGATACACGGGCGGCTCGAGTTTAGCTGCCGCCCTTACAGAGGACTTTTGCGTGAGGCTGACAGGGTTTTACCATAGGGACAATAAAAAAGGAAAACCTGATTTTTTGCAGTACAAATTCGCATAAAATTGTTTAACAATCGGAATATGTATGAACATACTTCCCGCTTTTAAATAGATTGTCCCAATATTTGGTCTAGAATCATTTTACTGTTTTTAATTATGCCAACTTTCTCGATTCACATTACAGCTGTTGTTATTTACCATAAAATCATCATTATTGACTCTTATCATGTAAAGAGGAAGTATAACGAGGTGATTTTTATATTAAAAATTATTTTTAAAGGGGAGGGGGGGGGGCGTAAAAAGTCGAATTCATTATTTGCCTTCATTTGACCATTCCAAAAAATTTACTAGATTAGGGCATCCAATGCACACTTGCCCCACATTCATGTTTCTGGTATTACTGTCTCAAGCTCAGTCTTTTCTCTCGAGTTTTTTCAACATTTGTGTTGGCAAGAGGCAAATTTGAAAAATGAGTGGTTAAGAAAATTAGTATAAGCGGAGAAGGGCGCCGAATTTTTTTTTTTGGAAAAATATAAATCTGCCTCTTTGAGAGACCAAACGTGACCACAAGTTTGAAAGCATGTTAGTAACCAATAGAGGGATCTAGAGACTTTGCAAGCATGTGAGTCAACAAAACCAGCACCATCTATAGCAGAAGGCCTCCGCGCGAAGCTCGTGACGTCTTTAAGTCATGGAATGAAACTATTGACAGAATTTCATATTTATCGTTTCAACGGTTTTTTGCTCGGCATGCTTTCTCTATAGCTCCGTTCACATGTGAAAATATTGCGGTAGCATTGGGAGTTCTAGCACCCGCTTGACGACTTTTTCCTTCGTAAGGAAAGAAATGGAGAATGCAGTCATTGATGAAAATTCTTGAAGCGGGTTTTAAACCCGCTTTTTCTATTTTCCATGTGAACCTCCTTATGACCCTCTTAGGGGTCGAATTTTGGAAAATCCCATCTTATTGTGATTCTTTACGTTATGAGATAAAACTGCTGACCAAATTTCATAATTATAGCTTCAACGGTTTCGGCTCGGCGATGATGAATCAGTCAATGAGCCAGTCAGTCAGGACATGCTATTTAATATGTATAGGCGAAGCATCAATTCTGCAAATTTTTGTTTCAGTGCTTGACATAATTGTGGCTTCAAAATTACAAAGTTACATGTCTATAGCTTTTTCATTAAAATTTTGTTTGAGAGATTCAATATATTTCTTAATTAAGAATTCTAATAAATTTTACATCTTTTTATTTGTTAGAATTGAGCAAGCCCAAGAAACACAAATCAATGTTACTATCATGGCCTCCACAGGGGGGAGGCTGACAGGGCTCGGGACACGATTCTCATTTTTTTTTTTTTTCACGCCATAAATTCACTATAAAGGGGCCCACCAAAGGTCCCATCCTAGGGGCCCTGCTCCAGGATGTGGGGGCCATGGTTACTGTCACCATTTGTAAATTTTCCAAAATGTACATTTGGAATTTTTCCTTTCGTATTTTCCCAAAAGACAGACCTTTGATTTTTACCTTATGTTCTAGTCTTTTAAAAACATTCAAATATATTTTCTCCCATTGGCCGTTTTTTAGAATTTCTCGAACCATCTTCAGGAAGAACCACTGAACCTTAGCATGACCTCAATATTATCCACAAGTACAGTTGAGTCTCGATAATCCGAGGTGAACGGGACCGAGACTTTTTCGGAGTAATGAAAACTCGGATTATCCGAGAAACAATGGCAAACGACTTTCGGGGGGGGGGGGAAGAACCTCTATATATTTATTTTATATGGTTATAAGGGGACGTCGTGTAGGAGGTGCGTCTCTTTTCCGGGAGGTGGCGGAATATTTCTAAACCCTTGATATTGGAGGGGTGTCCAATTAAAGCACGAAACTGCGGAACTTAAAGAAGAAGCCTTTATTTCGAAGCACACTCAAAACAGACAACTTTCCAGGACGGAAGCCACATTCCAACTCACGTTCATTTCTCTTGGAAGATAGATTTTCTCTTCTCAACTTCTTTAACAACGTATAAACAAACAAAACGCATTAAGTGCTGTAAGGCCACAGAGAGTTAGTAAAAATGTCCATACTGGAAAAATAGATTCGTTACAATCTCCCCCTCTGGCTCCGACGACGTCTCGGCGAGGAGCCAGTAACAACCATCTTTCCTTTGGGAGTAGTTCCTGACGAACAGACCGGGAAGCTCCGGGCAACTGCTGACACTCTTGTCTCAGGTCGAAGTTCAGTTCTCGAGTCACACCGGTTCTGAGGACGCCCACTAGGGTTCGGATGCACTTTTGAAGAATGCCACTCTCTTGGGGTCCGGGTAACCACGGTTGTGGTCTCAGTATCTCGTAATGGAGTCAACTCCCTTTGGAATCGATACTGCTTTACCGGATTCAAGACGAGTTCTCGTTTCCTCCCGTTTAGGAAATCAGCTTCCTGAGTAGATTCCACGTTTTCAATGACCTTATCCAAAACACCATTCCCATGTTGGGAGTCGTGGAGAGTCCGTGCACTCTTCTCCACTACAATAAAGTTCAACAGCTCACACTGCTCGACTCCCTTACCCATTGGGCTGGATAGTTTATCAGCGTGGCTGCCTGGACAGTTACGAGCAATACGACCACGATTTTCACACTGGTAACACACTAACTGATCCCAACATCTTCGGGCAACGTGTCCACGTCGACCGCAGTTATAGCAAGCATGCCTTCCTCGCAAGTTCGAGCGAGAATTTGAAACACGACACTTTTCGTAGTCTTTTCTAGGGCCACCTTCACAGCGGTGTACCCTGTCATCACCACTCTTGTTGATCTGGTGCTTGAGAAAAGATCTTCCTCCCCCTAACTTGGAGCATCTATGGGATTCTTCTGAGAAGGAATAAAGTTCTCGCTGCTCGATGAAAGGTATCGGGCCTCCCCCTGGCTTGAAGCATCGCTTGAACTCCGCCGGGGATGAATCAAGTTCTCGTTGCTGAGAAGTAAGGTGGGTACCTTTATCTTCACGAAGTCGACACGATTGTGACTCAGCAGGTAGTGCCAGGAGGGCACTGCTTTCAGATGGGCCTTCGACGAACGGATGTCGCTTCTCAGGAGCTTCAGAGAAGTACCACTTTCCTTGCTGAACATCCAGGACGATACCAGCATCACTGAGAAAGTCGGTACCGAGAAGGGTTCGGTTTTCTCTGGCCTGGGGTATCACCATCATCTCGGTGGGAATCACTTTACCTTGGACGTTAATGTCCACAATCGTAGTTAGGACTTCGGCTCTACGAGCGTATCCATCGGCTAGTCTCATAACGATAGTCTTGCGGGAAAAGGGCAAACCATGTTCTTGTAGGTGATGATATAGCTTCTCCCCTGCCACCGAATGTGTGGCACCCGTGTCAGCACACACTGCTCCGCGCCTGTTACGAATCACCACTTCGATAGCATTTTTTTGACGTCTCTCAGTTGAGAAACTGTAAAAGTCCAACTCGTCGACACTAACTTCTGGGGTGTTCGTGGCAGGATTGCACGTTCGACATCGGGACTTGACGACACCAGGTTCTCCGCACCCGTAACATCTTAGGATATGACTGCTACTGTCATCTTTCGATTCCGTATTAGGATGGGATGATAAACTGTATAAGTCCAAAGCGTTGACACTGGGTCCTGGTCTATCCGTTGGAGGATTACACGTTCGGCATCGGGACTTGATAACACCAGGTTCCCCACAACCATAACATCTTAAGACAGGATGACGTCCTGCATCTTCCGATTCCGGATTCGCACGTTGATTAGAATGAAAGTCTCTTTGTCGCACTTGGGACCTAAGGGGTTCATGTTGCTTTGACGGAAACCTCTTCCTCTCATATTGGATCTCGCTCTTTTTGTTTCGAAGGTTATCATAAGCATCCAGCTTCTCCACGATCTCTTCAGGGGTAGTCCACTCGCTCCAAACATCCAGAAAATGTTCTTTAACTTCAGGTGGGATCCTCTTCTTCATCTGATCCGAAATCATCAGATCTTTCAGCTCGTCAAAGTTTCCAATGTTCAGTTCGGACAGCCAGCCTTCAAAGTAACTTTGGATCTCAAAGTGATAGTCCTTCCAGGTACATCCAGGTGCTTTTCTGTGAGTAGAAAAGAGCTGCCGGAACCTTTCCGCACTCAGCTTGAAACGGCGTAAGCGAACCTCCCGGATGTGGTCGTAATCATGAGCCTTATCTTCAGATTCTCGAGCAATGAGTTTAGCAACTTCATTCGGCAAAACTCCCAGGAGATATGCAACCCAGTTCACCTTCTCCACTTTCAAGAATTTTAGCTGTCTTTCAAACAACTTTAGGAATAGCGACATATCATCTTCACTCGGATTGAAATTCGGGATCAACCTCTTCACGTCGAACTTGGGCTGATCGATGAGAGCGACGGATGACTCTTCTGCTGGTTGCGAGAGTCGTTGAAACTCAAGCTGCAACCGCATCTTTTCAAGTTCAAACGAACGTTCTAGTGCGATTCGTTCTTTCTCTCTTTCTTCGGCTATTCTGGCTCGTTCCTTTTCTTCGGCGATTCTAGAGCGATTTTCCTTTCTCTCTCTTTCTTCGGCTATTCTAGCTCGTTCTTTTTCTTCGTCGATTATAGCTCTTTCCTCAGCTATTCTAGCTCGTTCTTCTTCTCTTTCCTCAACTATTCTAGCTCGTTCTTCTTCTCCCTCTCTTTCTCCGATAATAGTAGCCAGCAGGGCTTTCACGAATTCTTCCTCATAACCGGAGGACTTTGTTATTATATGCTTGAGATCTACTACACGCGAATCATTCGGAACTTCCTCTCCTAATTCTAGAGTGAGTAGGATCAAATCACGTTTCTTACCTTTGGCCAAGTACGCCATTTCGATTTTAGGAGCTATCAGGAACCTCACAGTTGGGATCGAATGTCCGTTTCGTACTGCCTTGAGTTCCAGCCACGACGTTGGGCGCCAGTTTTATAAGGGGACGTCGTGTAGGAGGTGCGTCTCTTTTCCGGGAGGTGGCGGAATATTTCTAAACCCTTGATATTGGAGGGGTGTCCAATTAAAGCACGAAACTGCGGAACTTAAAGAAGAAGCCTTTATTTCGAAGCACACTCAAAACAGACAACTTTCCAGGACGGAAGCCACATTCCAACTCACGTTCATTTCTCTTGGAAGATAGATTTTCTCTTCTCAACTTCTTTAACAACGTATAAACAAACAAAACGCATTAAGTGCTGTAAGGCCACAGAGAGTTAGTAAAAATGTCCATACTGGAAAAATAGATTCGTTACATGGTAAATATACCATACATATTGTGCACTAAAAAATTAAGAACACACATGGTCCATCCCAGAGCAACCGGGCTGGTTGGAACTTATCCTCCTTATCTGATGAAATTGTTACTCTTACCTTTTTAATTCTTGATTCACGGGCTTAATTATTAGTACAAGATATACGGAAGACTGGATATTGTGAAGATATTTATTATTTCAGATGTTTATTTTATTTTTTTTTTTTATTTTTTTTTTTTAAGGAAGGAAAAAACTCATCTCTGCCTCCACCGGGAGTCGAACCCGGGTCCCTCGATTGCCGGACGAGTGCTCTGACCACTAAGCTACAGAGGAGATAGAGATTTTCCTTCGCTAGAGCGTATATATGCCGAACGGAACCGTGCAATGGACGGTGAAACCGATCAGCTAATAGCTCATTGACGACGAGCCACCAGAGGGCTATATATATGACATGAATGTCGCTCTCCACTTGTTAATACAAGATATACGGAAGACTGGATATTGTGAAGATATTTATTATTTCAGATGTTTATTTTTTAAGGAAGGAAAAAACTCATCTCTGCCTCCACCGGGAGTCGAACCCGGGTCCCTCGATTGCCGGACTAGTGCTCTGACTACTAAGCTACAGAGGAGATAGAGATTTTCCTTCGCTAGAGCGTATATATGCCGAACGGAACCGTGCAATGGACGGTGAAACCGATCAGCTAATAGCTCATTGACGACGAGCCACCAGAGGGCTATATATATGACATGAATGTCGCTCTCCACTTGTTAATACAGGATATACGGAAGACTGGATATTGTGAAGATATTTATTATTTCAGATGTTTATTTTTTAAGGAAGGAAAAAACTCATCTCTGCCTCCACCGGGAGTCGAACCCGGGTCCCTCGATTGCCGGACGAGTGCTCTGACCACTAAGCTACAGAGGAGATAGAGATTTTCCTTCGCTAGAGCGTATATATGCCGAACGGAACCGTGCAATGGACGGTGAAACCGATCAGCTAATAGCTCATTGACGACGAGCCACCAGAGGGCTATATATATGACATGAATGTCGCTCTCCACTTGTTAATACAAGATATACGGAAGACTGGATATTGTGAAGATATTTATTATTTCAGATGTTTATTTTTTAAGGAAGGAAAAAACTCATCTCTGCCTCCACCGGGAGTCGAACCCGGGTCCCTCGATTGCCGGACTAGTGCTCTGACTACTAAGCTACAGAGGAGATAGAGATTTTCCTTCGCTAGAGCGTATATATGCCGAACGGAACCGTGCAATGGACGGTGAAACCGATCAGCTAATAGCTCATTGACGACGAGCCACCAGAGGGCTATATATATGACATGAATGTCGCTCTCCACTTGTTAATACAGGATATACGGAAGACTGGATATTGTGAAGATATTTATTATTTCAGATGTTTATTTTTTAAGGAAGGAAAAAACTCATCTCTGCCTCCACCGGGAGTCGAACCCGGGTCCCTCGATTGCCGGACGAGTGCTCTGACCACTAAGCTACAGAGGAGATAGAGATTTGACCCGGGTTCGACTCCCGGTGGAGGCAGAGATGAGTTTTTTCCTTCCTTAAAAAATAAACATCTGAAATAATAAATATCTTCACAATATCCAGTCTTCCGTATATCTTGTATTAACAAGTGGAGAGCGACATTCATGTCATATATATAGCCCTCTGGTGGCTCGTCGTCAATGAGCTATTAGCTGATCGGTTTCACCGTCCATTGCACGGTTCCGTTCGTCATATATACGCTCTAGCGAAGGAAAATCTCTATCTCCTCTGTAGCTTAGTGGTCAGAGCACTCGTCCGGCAATCGAGGGACCCGGGTTCGACTCCCGGTGGAGGCAGAGATGAGTTTTTTCCTTCCTTAAAAAATAAACATCTGAAATAATAAATATCTTCACAATATCCAGTCTTCCGTATATCCTGTATTAACAAGTGGAGAGCGACATTCATGTCATATATATAGCCCTCTGGTGGCTCGTCGTCAATGAGCTATTAGCTGATCGGTTTCACCGTCCATTGCACGGTTCCGTTCGGCATATATACGCTCTAGCGAAGGAAAATCTCTATCTCCTCTGTAGCTTAGTGGTCAGAGCACTCGTCCGGCAATCGAGGGACCCGGGTTCGACTCCCGGTGGAGGCAGAGATGAGTTTTTTCCTTCCTTAAAAAATAAACATCTGAAATAATAAATATCTTCACAATATCCAGTCTTCCGTATATCCTGTATTAACAAGTGGAGAGCGACATTCATGTCATATATATAGCCCTCTGGTGGCTCGTCGTCAATGAGCTATTAGCTGATCGGTTTCACCGTCCATTGCACGGTTCCGTTCGGCATATATACGCTCTAGCGAAGGAAAATCTCTATCTCCTCTGTAGCTTAGTGGTCAGAGCACTAGTCCGGCAATCGAGGGACCCGGGTTCGACTCCCGGTGGAGGCAGAGATGAGTTTTTTCTTTCCTTAAAAAATAAACATCTGAAATAATAAATATCTTCACAATATCCAGTCTTCCGTATATCCTGTATTAACAAGTGGAGAGCGACATTCATGTCATATATATAGCCCTCTGGTGGCTCGTCGTCAATGAGCTATTAGCTGATCGGTTTCACCGTCCATTGCACGGTTCCGTTCGGCATATATACGCTCTAGCGAAGGAAAATCTCTATCTCCTCTGTAGCTTAGTGGTCAGAGCACTCGTCCGGCAATCGAGGGACCCGGGTTCGACTCCCGGTGGAGGCAGAGATGAGTTTTTTCCTTCCTTAAAAAATAAACATCTGAAATAATAAATATCTTCACAATATCCAGTCTTCCGTATATCCTGTATTAACAAGTGGAGAGCGACATTCATGTCATATATATAGCCCTCTGGTGGCTCGTCGTCAATGAGCTATTAGCTGATCGGTTTCACCGTCCATTGCACGGTTCCGTTCGGCATATATACGCTCTAGCGAAGGAAAATCTCTATCTCCTCTGTAGCTTAGTGGTCAGAGCACTAGTCCGGCAATCGAGGGACCCGGGTTCGACTCCCGGTGGAGGCAGAGATGAGTTTTTTCTTTCCTTAAAAAATAAACATCTGAAATAATAAATATCTTCACAATATCCAGTCTTCCGTATATCTTGTATTAACAAGTGGAGAGCGACATTCATGTCATATCTTAATTATTAGTTTAGGGTTGCCAAGATTCATTTCCACTTTGTAACAGGGTCTCTAGCTCTGGGGACCCGATATGAAAATATTCTTTTTTTTTACGCTGTAAAATTACTGTAGGAACCTGCAAAAAAATTCTGACCTGAGGTCCAACCGAAAACCCCAGTATAGGGATCAAGACCCCTTTTAAGCCCCGTTCACATGTGCAAGATTGGGGGTCGCTTTGGTGATAATTACCGGCATGACAACTTTTTTCCCCTCGTAGGGAAGAAAAAGGTGGGAGAGAAGCTCATCTTTAAAAAAGCCCATCTTTCTTGGGGTGGATTGGGGGTCGACACCGACCTTCTCTCCCATAATCCTTTGCACCGCGAAAACTACTTTAAGCTCCTTCGTCGGCCATCTTGAATCAATCACTTCCGTTTAACCAGTGACGACTTCCGGAAAGAAGAGGGGGATTACCGGCATAAACTAAACGTCATGTGAATAGTTTGTAGCGAAAGTCTCCGTTACCGGGAACTTCCCGGGATGTTTTATCGCACGTGTGAACGGGGCTATACCCCGACCACCTAGGTAACTAGGTTATATACGCTACTCAAAACAATTAGGGGAGCAAGCAAAAAAGTGAAGAAAACCGTGCGAGACAGCCACGTATTGGCATACAATGGATAGTACACGCGTATCAATGCGCAATACAGAAAAAAGACGTAAAAAAATTTGGAATTAAGCTTTAATTCTTTGAAAATATGGAAAAAACATGAAAAGATGATTTTAGGGCAACAATTTGGTTACATGTAAACGATAAAAAAAAGTACTGTTTAGACATGATGCATGAGTTTTAATAGGGCGTGTGGTCTCCTCGAACAGCTAAGACTGCTGCACACCTGTTTGCCATGGATGCGATGAGGTTATCGATCAGACTTTGGGGAATACTGTTCCACTCCTCAAGAAGTGCAATCTGCAAGTCTCGGACAGTAACAGGCGGCCTTGGTCGCACAGCAATGCGTCGTCCGAGCATGTCGACATGCTCGATTGGATTCAGGTCAGGAGAGCACGCTGGCCATTCCATACGCTGTATTGTTTCAGCTTCAAGCATGTTCTCCACCAGACGAGCTCTATGCGGTCGGGCATTATCATCCTGGAAAACAAAGGAATCTCCAATGGCTCCAGCGTAAGGGATGACATGAGGTCGCAGTATCTTGTCTGCATACCTTCGGGCCGTCAAAGTGCCATTCCGAATGATATGCAGGTCCGTACGTCCGCCTATGCTGATTCCACCCCATACCATCCAACCAGATCGTCTGTATTGTGACCTTTCACGAACGAATGCGGGGTTATTTCGAGTGCTCCTGTCCCTCCATACCAGAACACGTCGGGTGTCACACTCCAGACTGAATCGGGACTCGTCTGTAAACAGCACTTGGCTCCAATCATGTTGCTCCCAATCTCGATGTTCAGCAGCCCATCTTCTTCGGGCCGCACGGTGGCGTGGGGTCAACGGAATGCAGACCATTGGCCTACGTGCATAGAGCCCTCCCTCATGAAGCTGATTACGTACTGTTTGGCTGGACACCCTTCGTCCTGTTGCCAAGAGCAACCTTCTTTGCAGCTGCGTAGTATTCTCTGTTCTGTTTCGACGGGCTGTTAACCGTATATACCGGTCATCAGTTGCTGCAGTGGCGCGTGGCCGACGTTGCCCTGGTCGACGTCTAACATTTCCTGTTTCTTGGAATCGATTCCACAGCCTTGCAACAATACTTCTGGCGACTCCAACAGCGTCCGCGACACTACGTTGTGCTTGCCCGGATTCCAGTCTGCCTATAACACGCCATGCCATGGATTCCGGTAAATCACGTTGTTGAGACATCCTCAAGTCACCTTGTCTCAAAAAAAAAAAATACTGCGCAATCGAATTTCACAGTTACGGCAGTAAAACAGACGTTTCTGCAACATCCCGATTTCTGCCCTTATCTCCTTTTTCTGGTTTTTGACGTCATGAACTTTGATTTTCATATGAAGTTTTCTTCTTCCATTTCCTGCTAGGCTTTAAATTATGGATGATTCATTTTATGTTACTTATCGGTATACATCTTTGCGTAATTTTGTTAAAACCATGTGCTCCCCTAATTGTTTTGAGCAGTGTAGGAGGTCGTGGCTATACGCACACACACCTCGTATTATCCGAAACCTCGAACTTTCGGGAATTATTGAGAATCTATTGTATGTTATTTTTGGTTAATCACCATCATCGGGTACCCTTTCTTTCTGATATATTTTCCGAGTTCGTTTGCTACATGGTTCTAGTATCATTTCTTTTGCTTCTATGGTGGATCAAACTACACAGTTGATCCACTTATGATTCATATACGGGTACACCCGTAGATCTACACGTTTTAAGTTTATGCCCTTATTTTGCATAATTTGGCCTACTCTGTGCTTTTTCGACGCATGGTACCACCCGGCCACGCCTCGGGGAAGTGCCGAGAGGGCCTAGTGACAATTACATCTGGCTACAATTTTCGGGAGTAAGTACGCAAATTGGAAGGCACGTATTTTTAGCTAGATGGGGCCTCGGAAAAATCACTTTCCCCGGGGGCCCATCAAAAGCTTGCACAAAATCACAAGGAATCTTTCCAGAGAAATTTTCAGTTACTAATCTTCAAAAAAACATTTTAAATTAACAAATATTGATTTGGTAACATATAAAAGTATTTCTTTTCTCGATGTTTTAATTCTTTACAAAAATATCTTTAATGTTTCAATTATTTTCAACATTTGGAGGGTACGGAGCCCTACCTGCGTAAGCCTTTGGAGCCTATGATGATGTTGAGAATACCCTGGCCTTACTTTATGGAAAATTTGTGACATCTCAATTTCAAAAACTCAGCATTAACGTAAACTCTAGTTTGAAATATTATTAGTTTCTCTAGATTTGAGATTTCAATATTGTTGCTGTGGAAATACAGTTGGATCCCGTTATAACGAATACCGTTATAGCGAAAATCTCCTTATAACGAACACTTTTCCAGTCCTTCATCAAATCACTGTACATAGAAACAATGTATTGTGTAATTCCGGTATAACGAAACGAAAAATCCGTTATAACGAACTCGAAAACAAGTGTCGAAAAGCAAAAGAGTTAATCTTCATCTACTCTCTCAACGTTTTTGAAAAAATCGGACGAAATTGAAAATTCAAACAGTGGTTATAGGATCTTCTAGGAAAAAGATCTGACTTTCGAATTTACAAGATATGGATGCAGCTTTCTGGACATTTCGTTCCCGAAATGTGCCAGTTACCGGCCCACTCATAGGAGAAAAGGTTTTGGAATTCGCACGTGCTTTTGGATGCGGAAACTCTCAAGCAAGTGCCGTCTGGCTGAATCGTTTCAAAGAACGGTATGGTGTGGTAGCAAAACAGATTTGCGGGGAAGCAATTTCAGTTGATATGGAAAATGTGAATGAATGGAAAGTTGGTGAAATAGTGAAAGTAATAAAGTCATATGATCTTTCCGATGTATTCAACGCAGAGAAAGCCGGAATCTTTTTCCAACTCTTACCTAACAAAACTGACATTTAAAAAAGATAAGTGCATTGGTGGAAAATACCTTCCGGACCATTTGTTTGAGCATGCGTATACTTTAGAGCAGTGGTTTTCAACCTTTTTTGACCCACGGAGCTCTTTCCGCTATGTAATTTCTATGGCGGAGCCCTGTACGCCTATTTTTTATTTATTCATCAAAGTTTCTGACTTATTTTTATTATTCAAAAATATTAATAATTATTTTTTTTTTCAAATTTACTGGGTTTTTTTTATTTTCCTCGAGTGGCCGCGGAGCCTCTGGGAGTTCACACGGAGCACCGGTGGAGAACCGCTGCTTTAGAGGAATTTGTTGTTTCCTCGGCTTCCGCAATACTTGTCCAAAAACAAAAAAGTTACGGATTATATGCCTTTAAAATGTTAATTAAGTAAAACTTATGCAAAAAACTCCAATGCTTAATTGATTTGAGTTGCTTTGTGCTATTTTTAAAATTCAACTTCATTCTTTCTATTATCTAGAACGTTGCAGCATTTATTCAAGCAAACGGTGATTCAAAATCTCAATGGAATTTAATTAACAAATTAATTGGTGAGGATAAATATAGCAGCATTGACACGGTTTTTACTGAAACAACTGGTGAAATAACGAATCCAATTGATATTGCTGAATGTTTTAATGACTTTTTTTCTAATTTTTGTAACAATGATCTTCCTAATAATTGTAATTCATTAAATTGTTAAAATTTAAATTTTTTTGAGAAATCCTTTTTTATATACCCTACGGATAGTCATGAAGTATTGAGTATAATAAATTCTTTATACTCCAAAAAATCGTCAGGATTTGACAAAATTAATTCCATAACATTGAAGTGCATTGCACCATATGTAAGTGATGTCTTATCGTTTATTTTTAATTTAAGTTTTATCACTGGCGAATTTCCAGAGTGCCTGAACTTGCAATCGTTTCTCCAATACACAAGAAAGGGGACAAAAAGAATGTAATAATTACAGACCGATTTCTTTACTATCTGTCTTCTCAAAGGTCATAGAAAAAATAATTAAATCCAGAATAATTAAATTTCTTGACAGCATCAATTTTTTTAGTGAGAACCAATTTGGATTAAGAAAGGCAAAAAGTACAGAGGACGCTCTTGTTAATTTTCTTTCAAATGTGTATATAGCAGATAACAATAATTCTAAAGTTGCGTCATTATTTTTAGATATCAGCAAAGCTTTTGATACCGTGAATCATAGTATTCTTCTAACCAAACTAGAATATGCAGGAATTCGGGGTTTGCCACTTAAATTTTTCAAAACATATCTTACTAACAGAGTTCAAAGTGTGAAAGTAAATTCAGTTTGAGTTCTAAAAGACAAATTACATCGGGTGTACCTCAAGGATCAGTACTTGGACCTATTTTATTCCTAATATATATAAATGACCTGTGTAACTTTAATTTGAAAGGAAAAATCACTGCTTTTGCTGATGATTTAGCTATTTGTTACTCTGAGAGCTCTTCAATCAACTAGAGGAATAACATGGAAAATGATCTTAACTCAATAAATATCTGGTTTAGAAATAATAATTTAAAATTAAATACAGATAAAACTAAATATATGTTATTTGGTTTTGGTACTTTCGATGATTTTGGTGTCCTAAAATATCATAGTATGACAGATGGCTGTATCTCGGATTGTATGTGCACAATTGTAAATAGAGTAGACACCTTTAAGTATTTAGGGATTTTTTAGATTCAAAACTATCCTGGAAAACACATATTAATTATTTGAGTGTAGAATTAAATCGGAACATTAGGAAATTTTATTTTATCAGGAATAAATGTTCCCAATCCATTTTAAAACTTCTTTATTTTGCGTTAGTAGAATCTAGATTGAGTTACGGCATTACATGTTGGGGTGGGACATATTTCAGCAATCTTTCTTCACTTTTTGTCACACAGAAGTCCTTCATCCGTATCATTCTGAGTAAAAATAGACTCATGCATACATTTCCACTTTTCAATCAATTAAAGCTACTCCCTCTGCAACATCTGTACGTTTATAAAAGTTTAAAAATGTTTTATAAAAGAAGTGGCCATCTCAATCTGAAATTACATGTCTGGAATGCAATTTAGACGTCATACTATACAGGTACCAAGGCCAAATGAAACTCGTTTCAAAAATTTTTCCTTTATTTAGATCCCAAAATATTTAATTTACTTCCTCAGTTAATAAAGGAACAATCTTCATGTACATCTTTTTTTATCAATTTAAAATCTTGGTTGTTAACTCAAGAAGATTTAAATTATCTGTTTGATATTGTAATGTAATCTTCTTTTATCTTGCATAAGCTGCTAAATGCCAAATTTTTTTGTTTATCAATTCCATTCTTGTTGCCACTTACTTCTTGGTGTTATATGTATGTGTGTTTTTTCTTTCTTTTTTTTCTCTCGTTATTATTTATGCCGATAGATATGTATCGGATATTGTTTTGTGGGCTCACAAGCTTGCTTAGCCCCTAAATGTTTTGTAACTGTGTTTAAAAATCTTAAATAAAGGATATTTGAATTTTAAATGTTAAATATGTTGTCCACCGCGTGTTCTGGCTATAAGGTTGAAAGCACAAATATTCTTGTTCAACAACAGAATCGGAGTATGCCATGGTCATAATGTGGATGTGCTTGCAATTAAGCTTTATTAAACCAAACGCGCCCCCCCCCCCCCGTTAATATTATATTCCTGAGGAACTTCTAACATATAGGGAATGTGCTGGAGATTGCAATTCACCAAAGTTTGCAATCTGACCACTGTTTATAACATTTTGAGGTACCCCCACAGCCAGAAGTTGCAAGGGTTAAGGTGCATCCTGTCAAAATGGGTCTTCAGCAGCTGCTTTGCTGGTATTGCAATGAGCATCTTGATAGAAGTGCTATCCACACACTGATGCTGTGGAAGTGCCGAAATGATGTGGTTGCACAAAATAGATTATACTGCTGGCCAAGTACAGCATCATCTACTTGCAAATTTTGCACTTTTTTCTTTTGCGAAAGAAATGTCCATTGCTTCAGGAGTATCCAAGCAAATTTTCAAGTCATTCTGATCAGTACTTATTGTATAGTTTTGGAATCAAAACTTAAATTACAAACACTCTGTATATAGCTGATTATTTTTCATAAATCTATTACTACTATACAGTAGAACCTTGATTAACTGGGCTTAACAGTGTGTGTGTGAAAGTATAAAAAAACAACTATTGAATATATTAAAACTGGGAGATATACAGTAGGAGATGTGCTACTTCTTATGGGGAAAAAAAATGAAAATGTATGTGAGGTAATGTAACAACTAGTACACTAGTCTTTGTCCTTTAAGGACAGCTGGTGTCTTTATTAGATTATAGGACCACCTGCCCCTAGCATGATGGTGTCACTACTGTAGCTGCTTCTTTGTGAAGGGAAAAAGAAACCCTGTGAGATAATACACCACTACATTTAGATGTGTGATGCAATCCTTATTCATGAATTTGCTAAAGATAGAGCATCAGAATGTAGCCAAAGGGTAGAAAATGTTGTAAGAAATGAGAAATTTTGGCTTTTGTATATAACTTTAAATAACTAAGATACTTCATATGAAAAATATATATATATTCTGGCCACTTTTATGAGACTTTTTGAAAAAAACCACTTATAAAATCTTATGTCATTTAAAGATATACCATCAGAATGTACCCCAAGGATATAAAATGTGATAAAAATGAAACATTTTGGCTAATAATGAACCAATATGATATTTTTCAAGGAAAAAAATGATATTTAGGCAACTTTTATTTGATTTTTTGAAAAAACCACTTTTGGTTAAAACCAAGGTTTAAACCAAACAACCCTGAATTTCACACGCACATATTTGCGGGCGTTTTGCCCGCATCTTTAGACTGATTTTGTTTTCACCCATTGAACGCCATACGTGGATAGCGCGTTCTTTAATAAAAGTATTTAATTTTTTTAAGTTTTATTCACGGTTTTCTCTGCGAGTCACTCAGTCCAGTACGCTCTTAGTTTAAAATTTTGCATAAAAACATTGTTTCTATTTTTTTTTTTGCAATTTTTGTAATTATTTCACTCTTTCACCCCTGATTCAGTGCTCATAGGCAGCCTAGAGCCGTTCTTTGGTGGTTTAATCTAGAGCCCCATAGAATATGGGTATAAAGATGACTTCAGTTCGATCCTCACAAGCAGTCGACGGGATAAAATATCTTAAAATATTTTCAAAAGATTTTGAAAAAAAAAAATCCAAAAATATCCAATGAGGTTCTAAAAAAAATTCAGGAGATATCAGACTTCGCAAGTAGAGAAAAGGGGAGGGATGGAGACTTTCAAAATGTCTGTGCTTAGAAATACATCATAATTTTGTCTTAAGCCCGGATTTTACAGTAATTTTATAATATTAAAAATTTTATAATTCTTTTACAAATGCAACCAATGAGCTGATCGGTTGCATTTGTTCGAATGTAACCGATAAATTTATTAGTTGCATTTTTCAAGTTTCATAAAATAGCTTTCATAAACCTTTCAGAGTGAAATCCTGTCCTTAGATTAGTTACTTCTGAAGTATAAAATTTCAATTTTTTTTTAGTTTATAGACTCAATATCGAGTAAAATATACTTGTAGGTATCGAGGGTGGCGCACCAAAACTATTCAAGTGCTTAGGGCCTTAAACGGCTTAATCCGGCTCTGAGTGAACGCCGTACGTGGTAACATTGTTTAATAAAAGTATTTCGTTTTAAAAGTTAAAAAAATTAAAAAAATATATATTTAAAATAATTTTAAATATTTATATTTTTTTAATAATTTAAAAATTTAAAAAGAAAAAAATTAATTTTTTTAAAATTAAATTTAAAAGTTATCAAAGTATTTAGTCAATTAATATAATTATCGTAATTGAATTACAGAACGGCTTATAATTGTACGTGTTAATACAGATCGCAAATTTTATAGTGTTTTTTTTTTTCTCTCAGAAATAAAATTTCACTCCCAATAACGGCCACTTCTCAATAGCGGCTACATTTTCATGGTCCCGTCAGTGGCCGTTGTTGGCAGGTTTTATTGTATAAAATTGCAAATTATGGACAAAAGGCAGTTAAAGTTGCTATATCTCTTTTATCTCAGAAGGAAACGGAGGGATAGACTTATGTGGGTACATCCTATTGTTGAACAGGGACCTTCATATGGTGTTTTTTAAGGGTATTTATGATTAAAAATTCCATGCAAAATCATCTTTAAAAGTAGCCAAAGATGCGGGCGAATTCCACCCCGACCCACGTCTTGTGAATAGGTTAGGTTTTGACACATGCGGACGCTATCCGTACCCGCACGAACACTTCGAAGTTGCGGGCGCATTCCGCATCGTCTGAAAGGCTCCGTATGTACCAATAGTTAAAACTTCTTCCGGACCCGCGTCCGCTCCGTGTGAAAGGGCCCTTATACGGAGCAATCATCGCTGAGCCGAAATCACTGAAGCTATAAATAGGAAATTTAATAAGTTGTTTTATTTTATGACGTGAAGACTCACTAAGGAGGGGCTTTTCAAATTCAACCTCTAAGGGGGTGATAAGGTGGTTCAAATGTTATATGGGGCAATCATGGAGCCGAGCTGAAACCACTGAAGCTATAAATATGAAATTTGGTCAGAATTGTATTTCATAATGTAGGCACCCAGTAAGACAACATTTCTGAAAACTCAACCCCCAAGGAGATCATGATAGATTCAAATGCTATATTGACGAATCATCACCGCCGAGTAGTTTTCAGATTACCAAATCCATGCATGCGAAGCCGTGGGTAACAGATAGTACTCCATATAGCGGGAATTACTCGCTGTTCAAGACAGAGTCGAAAAAAAAAAAAAAACTCCCGCTATATGGAGTATTTTTGCCTTTTTGCTATCTTTGTATTTCTTTAGCTCCTGAATAAGAAACTTGATATAGTTCCGAAACGCGTCTGTTCTAACTGTTGTCCTCTTCGTATTTTGGGTTTACTGACATTGTTTCCGTATGTATATTAATTCTGGTAATACCTTCTTTTTTCTCACAATGGGGATTATTGACTAACATTCACGATGAATTTAATCCCCCCTCATTAATTCACAGCTCTCTGTGGACCCCTTTTACCACTTATCGTGACTCTCCCTTTCATCTTATTTTGACCCGTGGTCCCCTACAACATTCCAGGACAACAAGGGGACCCATATGGTCCCAGTTTGAGAACCACTGTCTTTTAACATATTTGACACATTTTCTCCTGATTTAAAGATTCATTGCTATATAGAATGTAAAATAGTAATTCCCTTACTTTACTTTAAAAAAAATGAATCTATTTTATAAATAAAAATTCCGAAAATTTCCATCTACAAGTATACAACAATGACAAAAAAAAAGAAAAAAGAAAAAAAAGACACAACGCGACAATGTACAAAAATGTATTTATTTTTTCTCATGCCTGTCTTTTCTTTTAAGTTCTTGAACAGATCAGAGCTGATAAACAAGTAAATGACTAAACATGTTTTACACGCTGGTGTTGTAGTTCTCTGAGAAAACAAATCGCAGGCTTTATTTTTTTTACTCTAAATAACAATTCATGTGATGTATAAAAATTATTTAATAAGATTTGTGTTTAAGGTATCTTGAAATCCGTTTGAAGTTTGTTTCCACTTAAATCAGGTAAATGATGACCAGGCGTAGCGTACACTACATGCAATGAAGCTATAAGGAGCCCGAGAATACAAAATGGTGAAATAAGAAAAACCAGTGGCTTTTACTGTGTTGTTGTTGTACTGAGTTCGTTATTGTATTAAAATAGGTTTTTTTTTCAAACGCGTAGATCATTAAATGTTCATGTGCAATGTGCACCGTATGATAAATTTTCGTATTGAGATGACTAGTTTTTTTGTACGTGCAGCTTAAAAGCACTACAATTTATCTCTTCAAGTATCAAAGTTATTCAAACAATATTTGATAACCATTTTCTGCTCAAAGATACTCGTATAAATTTATACCGAAAAAAATCGCAAAAATAGAATAATTCATAAAAAAATTCATAAGTTTACGAATCGCAATTGGAGTTTTCTTTAAAGAATATTAATCTATTACCGATAGTTTAACATGATTGGAAGAAAAGAATGTGAATTTAAAACACGCGAGTTTTTTTTCAAAACTCACCATCACAGGCAAAGTCATTTACACTTGGCAACTGTGGTTTGCTCAAGAACATCGAGGGACAAGTGAAATCCAGCGATAATAAGAGACAAAAATATTGTGCAAAGCTGAACACACTGCACAACCACCCTATTTTCGTTTTAACGCTTGCAAATTAAAATAAGCAACACCGATTGACTGACTGAATTTGAATGTGGACAATGCACCCCCGGGGATGTTCACGGAAAATCCGGAGATTTTTATTTTCAGCCTATGCATCTAAAGCAGGGGGATGGATTCACCAGTGGTTACAAAAAAATAGGTTATTCATGTAGGCAGATATTTTCGGAATTACATGAGCTTCTGTTTGGCACATTCGGGACATAATATATCTGGCCCATCTGTAATGAATCCTTTGCCTACAAGAGACGATTTGCACATGGCACAGATGAAGCAGTCGTTATGCCAGTTGCGATCTTCGAAGGAGATGAATCGTGTGCCACCAATGCCTATAAAGAACATATTAATATTTTAATATGAATAAATATATCATAATCCATGTAACTTTCTCGCTGTGTTCTCAAAAAAAAAAATTAGTAAAAAAAACACCAATAAATGATATCGTAGAAAGCAAAAACGCTGATCATTTTGCTATTACTGATGGATAATTTTACCATCATCAATCAGGAGTCAGCATCAATTCAGACTAAGAATTCAATGCAGTATAAAATTAACCTATAATCTCTTCTATACCATATTCATTGTTATTGACGAATATGGTGCTATATTCTCACCAATATTTTTTTGTTTCTTCCAAGGAAACCCGCCTTACTTACCGAAACTTACAATCCGCAGTTGGAAAAGTGACTAAAACCTCAGAAAACTGTACTTACCTAGGCTTCGTAAAGAACAGAGAGAAAATATAATAGTAAGAGATAAAGAGGTTGTATACGATTTGTATACATTTTTGTTAAATTGAAAAGTTTGTTTTCTTGTTTCCCGAACAAAAATAATAACACACACACAATAGAATATACGAAATTCAATCGCGTAGATAAACAAATATTTGTACGAGTATCTCACTATGAAAAAATAAAATGAAATTCTCTTGAAACATTTAAAAACACGATTTTTACAAAAGTTTGTCGATTCATTACAATTATGAGTAAAATTTTTTATAGTTGGAAAAATGAGATGAATAACCAAGGCCACTTACTTAACTTCGAAAAATTGGTAAAATGTAATAATATACAAGATACGGGAAATTAGTGAGATCTAATTTTAAAAGAAAAATGAATATTTATTATCATTTTTTTTGTTAGCATGTGATAAATATTTCACTGATGAAAAATGGACAAATAAAATACTAGAATACAACTAGTTAGAAACTACGTATTAGTATGCAATGGAATCAAACACCACACATGCAGAGGAAACATTTTATATTATTATTAGTTATATTGTTCATTGGTTATTATTGTCATATTGGTAAAATAGATTCCATTAATAGTTTAAAATCATTTTAAGAATGAAAATGAGCGATAATATTAGTAGGGTTAAATATTAAAAATTCCATAAAACGTTAATTTCGTGATGCCCAACTACAATACCTTCGTAAACAATTTGAATTTTTCATGTTGGTAGGCATAGACAACAATAAAAGCGTATTGCGATTTCGGTATAAAAATTCATTAGTAGTTTAAATTCATTAAAAGTTTAAAATAGTGTTGAGCGCAGCACAGATGATCGCGAGAGGATGTAATGTATGATTTTGACACATCTTATATTATGTGGGTGAATTTCAGACTAATAATGAAATTATTTTTTCCCTTTCTTCTATGGCGTAACTGGCGTGATATCAGATTGCAACCTCGTCGAGGACAAGATTCCTGCATGTAGAGCTTCTTGACACCCTGACTCATCCGTCATCGTTGAGCGTAAGTGTGATATCACTATTGTCATCATCTATAGCCAATGTCACGTTGAAATAGCCCTGAGGGCAGAGCTCGGCAAAATTTCTCGCATTCCGCATTCCGCACACACCCCCATCTCGTTCGTGCTTTCTTCCCTCACATCAGCACAAGGTTCCGGTGTTCCCATATATATAGATATATATATTGCGTACCGTACACTCTGTGCACTATACTATTTTTATATCTAACAAGAGAAGCGAAATACTCTATCTTTATCTGTTAAGTATATATTCTGTTCTGTATATTCTTTCACCCCCAAGTTGGAATAGATAAAGGAAAAATAAAAAAAGTTCGATGTCAAACACTATGTGCTCCTCACGCTCTAACCACTGTGCCAGTTGTGGGTTGATGTCACTCTGTCTCTTTTGTAACAGTTGCTACAAGTGGCAGTTTTCTTCGACTACTACTACTTAACCACACATGCACCTCGTTGACATTACTCTGGGGAATTTCTAACGAATCGGTACATACAGGAACTTTATCTTTTATGTGTCCGTATTTAGAGTTATGCGTGTTCGTGATCTGGTGGTGCTGCCATCTGTCTTCCATTCCATATTTTGAAGTGAAAATGGCAGATGCCTGAATTTCCGTGTTATGTAAGTATCGTGTTGAAGATCTCTGAAGATCTCGTGATCTCTGAGGAGAGACAACTTTCTTCAACTGAAGGATAAGTTACATTACAGCCAGACGAGGTTTGCTCACCGAAATGAAGGGTCTGAGCGAGATGGCACGGGTGGTCCATAATTGTATATATTCCCTCACACACACAAATATTTATATTTTCTATATCTTCATGCGATCCACCAGAGCGAGTGAATTGAACCCAATGAAACTGTTGCTGGCTTCTAGCCCAGAAATTAACAACACCAACTAATCTCATTTGCTTACATATAAGGTGTTAACAAAGACTGTCCGATGGACATTTTATATTATATAAATGGAATTCCTATGTATTTTATGTATATGAAGCGTTTAAAATAACAGACGACACGGGGCAGCACCTCCTAGAAATAGAAGGCCTCTGCACTGTTTGCCATAAACGTCTACTTACGGACTACTTACTGACGTCACAAGCAGAGTGCGGAGGCCTTCTATCTCTAGGAGGTGCTGCATGGGGTCCTCTAATTACTTCTAAGAAAATAGTACATTCATTCTTTTAACGAAACCTTGGATCATTCTCCAACAATTCCCACCACATCTCATCCGTTATCAGAGCAAAAATCTGTTAATCGCTACAGTACACAATGTCCGGGGAAATATATTGTTATACTTTTGTATATATGTTTGTATATTTTTATGTATGTCACTGTCAAACCCCGAAGTGCGGCCAATTCGTGACAGAATCGACCATTTCGCGAAGTGGCCAGATTCCTGGCCAATGCTCAATGTGCTAATGTACGACGGCCCGGTAGGAGCCAAATCCATTTTTTTTCAATCGCCAACATGTGATAGATATCTATATATAGCAGCTGTATTGGATTAGCTCTATATGACTGGACAAAAAGTGAAAAATTTGAGAGAAAAACTATAGAAATAATTATATAAACATAGTTTTTTCTGCCAAATTTTGGAGATAAAAATGATTACCGAATCGTGACTGCAGTTAGATGGATTGTCATAACTAATGTCGACATAATTGTCACGAAAAAATACGCCAATTTGACGATGATCCCGAATCATGTCTTTTGTTATCGGACTTTGGTCAGGGATCACCGGCCACTTCTCGAAATGGCTGGGTCAATATTTAACGAAATGATTCAATTCGTGAAGTGGCTGGCTCGTCACGAATTGGTCAGTTTCGGGCTTTGACAGTAACATATACATACAGGAGTTCTCGAAATTTACTTTTTATATGGATACCTTGTGGTCAAATGTCAAATACCCAATTAAAAAGTTGTTGCCTAGTCTCTCCTGAGGCCAAAAACAAAAAAAAATTCATGTTTCTAAGTTAAATATTCGCCGATATATTTGAATTAAAAATCGGAGAGAAGTTGGAAAAAAAAAGACGAAATAAAAATGAGGGAAAAAAGCGTTTTCCGTTAGTGTTTATGCTGTTTTTCTAACTTTTCTCCGATTTTGGAATTGAAATATTTCAGCCAATATTGCACTTAGAAATGTATAATTTTTTTGTTGGCCTCAGGAGAGACAGAGCAACAACTTTTGAATCGGGATTTTGAGCACAGGGTGTTGTATAAAAAGTGTTTTTTTCTCTTTTAATAACTATACACCCCCTTGCAATATGAATGAAGTGTCTGAGGTCCATCCACACGTTGTTTGGATACTTTTCCTAATTGGAAGTATGACTTTAGGATCAACGGTTCACCAGTAATTTGCGGTGCCAGGTGTTAGCTATGCACCCTGTATATGTGTGTTTGTACCTTCTTTTTCTTTTTTTGGCTTAATAATGAAGTGTTCCAGACTCTGCCACGAAGTTGGGCTGGCAGTGATTTCGGCAACGGGATAAGCTGGCAGGTCCTGACCTTCATTCATTCATTCAGTCGGACGAGGTTGGACTGGGATCTTAGTCTCTCGCTCGCGATGTGTTTAATTGATTACAGTAGATGAGCTCATGATGCATTTGGGATTCAGAAATGGATAACCAAGTAGCCAGATTATACCATAACTATATTTTTCCTCTAAATTTTTCTGAATTTTCCGAGAGTTCGTTAGAGTTGAAACCAAAGCTTTTTTTTCTGAATTGTGTGCAACAGCATGGAATCATCGTCTGATCTGGTGTAAGTTACATTTTCAAGTGGTATAAATTCGCATCATGCTTCCCCCGAGACAACCCTGATTTCTCCAGGAAATAAGGAGAAGGTAGCCGAGATGGTCATATATTGCGAAACACTTTAGTTGTGGGTGTTTTAGAATAAAGTTTAAAGATGAAGTATCGTAGAACCAAAGCTGGGTGAATATAAGCTGTGAAGATTCTTACACTCAGTATTGCTCAGAACGGTATTATTATTTTTGCAAACTGATCTTCATCCGACTAATATAAGGGAACACATGCTGATAATACGTATGTTAAAAACGTTACACGTATATATTGTCTTACCAGTAATCGGACGGCTACACGCTATGCATCTCTTGGCGAAAAGTTCACCGAAGCAATCAGCGCAATATGGCTTGTCGTCCCTAGAAGTGAAGCGTTGTCCAGCAAGACATGTGTTACAGTTGGTGCAGCAGAAACATTCCCGATGCCATGGTTCATTTCGGTATGTGACACCTCCACTCGTTATAATCTGTTAAAAACGACGATAAATAAATATTAAGAAATAAAATGAAGTTCAAAAAATTAACTGAATTTGAAAGAACATAACAAAAAAAAAAAAAAAAAAAAAAAAACAGTGGATCCAGGAAGCACGATGGATGACACAGTGTATTCTTTGGACATTGTGCCAACAAATTATCATCTGTTTTATTTCCCAGACAACCAACTCGTAGGAAATCCTTCGCAAATGAGAAGCTATCTACGGACTTGGCGTCCAAGATCCCGGATTTTTACTGATAGGGCATAGCAAAAGGTGCGGAATGCTGATAGGGACAAACGGGTATGTGACATTTTCTGTATAGCTTTCTGTTCTCAATGATCACAAATGGCAAGAACATTTTTCGATTAATCAATTTATTGATGGATTTCAGATTCAACTATACCAGCTACGTAGGAATGCGTTACATGTTATTATTCAATAATTTTTTAAAAGTAAGAAACCTCTTGCCGACTGGTTAGCGCATCTAACTCTAGTTTAAATCAACCTGGGTTCAAGTCATAGGCGGAACAGGGGGAGGGCAATGGGGGCAATCACCCCGTTCAGTGAAAAAAATGTGTTATTGGCCCTCCCGCTTATAGGCGTGCTATGCCAAAAGACGGAAGGGCGAAGGTGGATTTCGTTCCCTGTTCAATATACATACCCTCGGTGATTCTTCACCACCTCACCCCCTTCCCGTACGAAAAGCCTATATCCGCTTATGGTTCAATCCTAATAAGTAGAGCCCGGAAGTTCAGGCAAAATGCGATAAATGCCCTTTTTTGCCTATTTTCAAAATTTTTGGTAAAAATGCCTTTTTTGAAATTTTCGTGACATAAATGCCTATTTTAACGTAGTTTTAAGTTTATTAGTGAATTCCAGAGGCCATAATCTGTAAAACTTGGCTATTTTGAGCATTGAGAACTTCAAAAGAATTGCTCTTTTTAAAATTTTCCAATTCTCAGTATTAATTTTCATCAGAAATCTCCCTTCCAGCCCCATTTAAACAAAAATAACTCTTTTCCAAAAATTTTTCCTTCATTTTTAGCTCCCAAAATATTTAATTTACTTCCTCAGTTAATAAGTGAACAATCTTCATGTACATCTTTTTTATCCATTCAAAATCTTGGTTGTTAAGTCAAGAAGATTTAAATTATCTATTTGATATCGTAATTTAATCTTCTCTTATCTTGCGTACGCTGCTAAATGCCAATTTATTTTGTCCATCAACTCCATTCCTGTTGCCACTTATTTCTTGGTGTTATATATACTGTATATTTTTTTTTACAAGCTTGCTTAGTCCCTAAATGTTTTGTAACTGTGTTTAAAAAATTTTAAATAGAGAAAATATCTATCTATATATATATATATATATATATATATATATATATATATAAAAAGAAGTGATCTAGAGAGAGAGAGATTGGTGTTGCCATGCATTAACTTTGCTTTAAGCGGATGGCGTTAGACGTGAACGATTTTGTTTCAGATGAACGCAATCCGTGTTAGAAAAACAGAAGAAAATTAGAAATATTTGTTTCTTCACATGTTTCACATAATATGTCTCGCTCAGGCATTGGACTGCGTTTTATGTGTATAGCTGACCAATGACTGTCGAAAAAAGTCATGAATTGACCTTATGGTTCATACAAGGCGGGGGTAGGAGTAGGCAATGCTCTGGGGCACACGTTTTGATTTTATTTTTTTTGCACCATAAATACACTGCAAATACGTGTGCACACTGCAAATAATGTGCCCGCAAACACTCCTTCAGGCCCCGCGCTTGAATGAGTCTCGCATACGTGGTAATATAAAGTTCTTTTTTTTTAGCCATGATAGCCATGTTTCAACCATAGAAATGATAATGTTTATTCCAAATAATACAACAAATAAACGAGAATTATTCGCAACTCGAAGGAGCCCCACAGATCCTTTTCTCTACCGGCTCCACGTCTGCTAACGGTGGTCTAGGAATTGGCCTAATTCTCAGGGTCTAATAACATTTAATTTTGGGCTTGAAATCAATTTAACTTGGATAATACACCAGTATATAATGTTGGTAACCAGTATATAATACACCAGTTGGATAATGCAGTTATTATAAACTATAACTAAAACAATACACGGATTAAGTGCAACAAATTTTTCAGCTAGTTTTTGGACCCTTAAAATACCTTTGTTTTTAGTTATTTTTTCTTCCTTCTAAAAATTATAAATGCTTTTTTAGTGCCTATTTCGACCATTTTTAGTGCCTAAACTTCCGGGCTCTACTAATAAGTAACATGGAAATAAAGCAAATCGGAATCTGCTTTACCTCTTAAATGACGTGGATGAGATACTTAATTCTAGTCTGAATAAAAAGGCAAATTAGGACCTTTCTTTTGTGACGCTCAAGGTCACGGTATAATTAATCTTTATGTGTATAAAATGACCGTGGTGGGATGAAATAATCATTTTGAGTTAAACTGCGTTTCGTAATGAACAGGTTGTTGATCATAGGTAAGAAGAAACAATATACAGGGTGTCCTGTAAGTGCTAGCACGGCCTTTATCTCATCAACCGTTCATCGTAGACGTAGGATTCAAATTTAAAAAATACTCAGGCGTTCAAAAATTGTCCTGTACCAGTTTTGAGATTGAAAATGCAGTGTGTAACAAAATAAAAAAAATATAAATTTTTAAACGGTCCCCCTGTTCTCTAACTTCCAATTAGGATGTTGCCATGACTCTCTTGTTGCCAACAAAAAAAATATTCGAATTTTAAAAATGGAGGAAATATGGGAAAGAACAGAATTAAATGCGGGTAAAATGTTTTTCCGCATTTAGAGCTGTTCTTTCCCAAATTTCATCCGTTTTTCGAATTCAAATATCTCTGTGAATATTGCACACCTTAAAACACTGAATTTTTTCTTTATGGCATCAGGAGAGACAGACAAGGCAATAACTTTATAATTGGAAGTTAGAGCACAAGGGGACGTATGAAAATTTAAATTTTTTATTTTGTTACACACACGCCGCATTTTCCCTCTCAAATTTGGTACAAAGTAATTTTTGAACGCCTGTTGAGCGTTTTTTAATTGGAATCATACCTCTACGACGGACTGTTGATGAGATAAAGGCCGTGCTAGCACTAACAGGACACCCCGTATAGTGTTCTTCTGGTGCAGTAGCATTCAAACAGTGAAGTGCAATTCACTGGGGGTGGGGGGGTGGGAAGGCGGCTGAAATCTAATGAATTTTATTTATAAATTACTCAGAAATGGGCTTTTTAAGTGACACTATTCACTTCTTCATTGGAATAGGCATGGGGAAGCACGTGTAGATTTTGGGATCTCGGAATAGTCCTGACTATAGCAAAAATTACAAAAATACCCTATTCTAGTATATTCATAACGACCCTAGTGTGTGAGATATTATAATTTAAATATGCAGAATTTCGAACATGAAAAAACATTTTTTTTTCTCTAGAGAGTTTTTATTTATTTATTCAGTTATAATAATCTCGCACATGAAAAAAAGAAAAACGACAAATTTTACAATTTTTCCTGAATTCCTATGAAAGAAAATTAGGTCTCATTCATGTATGAATATCATCGGCTCACCTGATTGCACTTTATGCAGCGAGTAGCATATTTCTCTTCATAACAACCTGTGCAGTATATGTCGTTATCTCTCGGGATGAAGCTTTTGGTACCGATTGGATTTTTGCACATGCAGCAGCAAAAGCATTTCTCGTGCCACTGGTGACCTTTGTATTCCATTTTCTTGGTGCCTGTGTGTAAGGAGATTCCTTATTATTATTCCGTATTCTTATTAATAAGACATAAAAATGTAGGATCAAAAGCATCCATATTTTACAATCATGAAAAGTTGTTACGGTAATTGTGAAAAAATGATAGCGCTTTTATACAATTAATTTTCTCTAAATTTTACAAATACAGCAAATTGTCATTGCCAACAGCAATACGAAATCATTCCACAGTTAATCACGGAAATTATTATTATTTTTTAACATTTTTCCTGATACAAATACAAAGGGCACAACAGACAAAGTGCCCAATGAGGTGGCTGAAAAAAGATGCCCATAAAAAATCTGGATGTCAAATATATCTAAATTAAACTGAAGAGCCAAAAAAACTGGTACAGGCATGCGTATGCAAATAAAGAGATATGGAACCAATCAGAGTACGGCGCTGAGGTCGGCAACGCCTATATAACACAACAAGTGTCTGGCATAGTTGTTAGATCGGTTACTGCTGCTACAATGGCAGGTTATCGAGATTTAAGTGAGTTTGAACGTGGTGTTATAGTCGGCGCACGAGAGATGGGACATAGCATCTCCGAGGTAGCGATGAGATTTGGATTTTCACGTACGACCATTTCACCGGTCGGGAATCCGGTAAAAAAATAAATCTACGACATCGCTGCGGCCGGAAAAAGATCATGCAAGAACGGGACCAACGACAACTGACGAGAATCATTAAACGTGACAGATGTGCAACCCTTCCGCAAATTGCTGCAGATTTCAATGCTGGGCCATCAACAAGTGTCAGCGTGCGAACCATTCAACGAAACATCATCGATATGGGCTTTCGGAGCCGAAGGTCCACTCGTGTACCCTTGATGACTGCACGACACAAAGCTTTACGCCTCGCCTGGGCCCGACAACACCGACATTGGACTGTTGAGGACTGGAAACACGTTGCCTGGTCTGACGAGTCTCGGTTCCAATTGCTTCGAGCTGATGGACGTGTACGGGTATGGAGACAACCTCATTCATCCATGGACCCTACATGTCAACTGATCAAGCTGGTGGAGGCTCTGTGATGGTATGGGGCGTGTGCAATTGGCGTGATAGGGGACCCCTGATACGTCTAGATACGACTCTGACAGGTGACAGGTACGTAAGCATCCTGTCTGATCACCTGCACCCATTCATGTCCATTGTGCATTCCGACGGACTTGGACAATTTCAGCTGGACAATGCGACACCCCACACGTCTAGAATTGCTACAAAGTGACTCCAGGAACACTCTTCTGACTTTAGACACTTCCGCTGGCCACCTAAATCCCCAGACATGAACATTATTAAACATATCTGGGATGCCTTGCAACGTGCTGTTCAGAAGAGATCTCCACCCCCTCTTACTCCTACGGATTTATGGACAGCCCCGCAGGATTCATGGTGTCAATTACCTCCAGCACTACTTCAGACATTAGTCGAGTCCATGCCACGTCGTGTTGTGGCACTTCTGCGGGCTCGCGGGGGCCCTACACGATATTAGGCAGGTGTACCAGTTTTTTTGGCTCTTCAGTGTATATCAAAAATGTAGCAGCCCAATAAGAAAAAAACCAATAATTATGATAAACAAAATATAATACACTACCCATAAAAAATAATCGTTGACTCATCAAAGAATAAATAGCTGCTCGATTTATCCTAATGTATTTATTGTATTTCTTTTTAAACGTATCAATTGAGTTAGAATTCATGAGCCCCCCCCCCCCCCCCGGGGTAAGCTATTCCATTTATTTACAACCTTATTAGGGCGCGATAGCCCAGGTCGATAAGATACTCGCCTAAAGTAGCAAAGGATGTTTAGAGGTGTCGCGAGTTCGATACCCGGTTCGTCCTTGTCAGAAACTTTCCTGACACAAAGGTAAAACAGAAACGGCGATATGGCCACAGAAAAAGATTGCTACTGCAGGGAGCCCCACATCGAGGGATTAGCGCACCAACCTCTCGGTGAGTATAAAAAAAAGCTGCCGTTTGGAATCGGCAATAAACTGTAGGTCCTGGTCTAATTAGCGTTCGTGTGCAGAAAATGACCGTGGTGCGAAAAAAAACCCGAAATAATACAACCCTGTACAAGATTCATTGAAAGACTGGTTACTTGTGGAGATGAAGATTACAAAGAAAAAAATTCATCTCTGCTCCCACGGGGACACGAACCCCGGTCTCTCGCTTGCCGGACGAGTGCTCTACCATCTAAGCGATGGAAACAGATTGAATATTACAACCTTGGAGCGTATTTATATATGTTGAAAGGCTCCGTACATGGACGGCGGCAGCAATCAACTAATACCTCGTGAATGACATAGACCACTAAATGGCCACATGCATATAGAAATGTCCTCTCCACTTGTTAATACAAGATTCATCAAGACTTGTCCCCGTGGGGGCAGAGATGAATTTTCTCTTCCTTGTAATCTTTATCTCTACAAATAACCAGTGTTTCAATGGATTTTATATTAATAAGTAGAGAGGACATTTCTATATGCAAATACAACCCTATTAGAAAAAAATTCCCTGCGACACCACAGCCTGGAATTATCCCTTACCAATCGATAATGGTGTCCCATTGTCGAATAAGTCGATTCACGGTGTATTAATAACTCAGGATCCATCCTATCCATCCCGTTGAAAATGTTAAAAACCTCTATCATATTCCCCGACACCTGCGTTCCTCCTTCTTTCTTTGCACCCCCTCCGCTCTTATTTGCACCCCTTCAACCAAGTCTATGTCTAACTGTAGCTATGGTCTCCAAAACCTTAGGGCATACTCCAGCCCAGGACGAACTAATCCTTGGAAAAGCAGAAGAATGACTTTAGAAGAAAGAGAAGAGACCTTTTCAAGAATGAAACCGAGCATTCTATTCGCTTAATTGACCACCGCTGAACAATGTTCGGAAAACCTAAGCTGCTCGTCAAGGGTAATTCCCAAATTGGTGATCATAGATGCATCGGGAATAATGATACCATTCAACTCGTAAGTGAAACGTGGGTTGTTCGAACCAAAATGAACAACCATGCACTTGTCAACGCTGAAAGTAATGCTCCATCGTTAGTTCATGCAGCAATCATACTCAAGTTCGTTTGGAGCCGCTCTTTATCACTTTGATTCCCGAGTACCCCCATAAGCTTTACGTTATCTGCGAATTTGCTAACAATCCCATCGATACCCTGATCGAGCTTATTGATAATAAGTGAAAAATTTATGGGCCCATGGATATATCCTTGAGGGGGACTTCGCTTTTGACACCTGCCCAATCAGAGAAAAATTCCCGCCCTCACCACAACCCCCTGTGATCTATCTTGCAACCATGATTCTATCCACTTAAACAAGTTGCCCCACTCCTCCAATCCCAATCTCATGTAAACACTTCAAGTATTTACCATGATGTCTGATGACCCAAGCCTTCTGGAAATCAAGATAAACAACGTCGACGTTTTTGCCTTTTCCCAAAGCCTTAGTCACGTGATCATAGAAGCAAAGGAGATTAGTTACACGACTTCCCCTTCCCGAACCCATGCTGGTTTTCCGACATTACATTGTTCTCGCCTATTCATTTCATCAATTGTCTTTTGATAATAATTTCCAAAATTTTCGAGAGGAGCTCGTCAAACTCACTCTACGATAATTCGACACGGCTTCTCTATTAACCTTTTTAAGCATCGGAACTACAATAGCAAGCTTCCGATCCCGTGGGGCGATACCCTCAGCAACATTACTCTTGTAAATCTGTGCAATTGGCTTCAACAATTCATTAGCACATTCTTTAAAGACCGTTGGAAAAATATCATCTGGTCCTGGTGCTTTGCTTGCCCCTACATTTCTTAAAAGTTTTTATAATACCATATATAGCTTCAAAACAAAAATTATATTAATATTAAATTTATCATTAATTCCAAAAATAATTAGCATTAAACGTCATTAATATCTGATTAAGCTGGTTTTTTAGTATCAACACAAAATTTTGAACTGCGAATATTTCAGGTGATGGTTCAGTAAAATATTTGCAGAATAATCTTCAAAAGATTTGCTGCTTTATTACAAAAACTAACTATATAATAATTTTAATGTACGTCAGAAAAAAAAAACCACGTATTATTATTACCTGCACGGAATACTTCACCGCAGCCGTCACAACGAGTGGCAAAGGATGCATCGTAACAATTGGCACAGTATACTTTTTCGGCTTTAGATCCAAAAGGTTTGTCCACTAGTGAGACGTGGCACTTATTACACAAGAAACAGGCTTCGTGCCAGTGCTTTTCCTTGTAAGAAAGGTCCTGGAGAGAAATGATCGAATTCGATTTTTCAATGAGTGTATATGAATGATTTTTTAAAACAATTTATATTACCTCTATACAGTAAGACCTCGATAAGTCGTCACTCAAGTTATCGAGAAATTATGACGGCTTAAGCAGAGTGACGACTTAAACGAAGTGCCGTCAGTCTAAATGTTTATAAATTTGAAATAATACACACCATTTATCAGAATATGAATTAAAACTACACATTAATAAAACTTATAGATAACAAAAAAACAAAAACGAATTTTTGAGCTTTTTAACCGCGCGCGTTTAGTATTCAAATTACTGTATTATGGTAAATACACTGGTAGACTTACGACTTATATCAGTATTTTTTTAATTTACACTAACCAGAGCAAATGTTAGAATAGTTAGCATTTCTCTACCAACACAATTTAATACACATTAATTTTATATGTACATGACACATTTAATTTTTAGTGATTAGAATTTTTTATCAGCAGTTCATGCTATACAAATATGAAGTAATCTAGAACACAGGGTCAAATTTTCACTCAAGGGGTCTCTGGCCAGCGCAAAACCGGCATTAGGGAGCCTTTGGTATCTAAGGCTTTTATGGTCACTTTCGAACATATAGCAGTGTTGTTATCAAGCTTTTTTTTTTAAAGAAATCCATAGAAATCATCTCTGTTCCTTTCTCAAACTTTTTCATAGTGACGAGTAAACCGAAATTAGCGACGAGTAACCGAGGGTTTAATAACATTGTTATCTACGGAAGCCAGACGAGACCGAACAAAAATGACGAATTAACTAGGGCAATGACTTATTAGGGTGACGAATTACTCAATTACTCAATTACAGGTTTTACTGCAATTATAAATTATTGAAAGCATCCGTAAAAAAGTCATTTAAAATGATTACATTGGCCGTAAATGAAATGCGCGTCCTTGATGCGCTGTTTTTGTTTTCTTTTATAACAAGAATGGAGTTTTATGAGATTTTAATCTTTTAATGACTTTTTCCCAATAGGGAAAATCTTTTACATTAATTAGAAAAAATATTTTTCGTTCAAGAAAACGGCTTGCACCGCATGATAAATAGCATGACATCAATGTAATTGAATAAAAATTGATTCAAAATAAAGAGAACTTCATGAAATGAAGCAAGAAATTGAGATTTCATTGACTCAATCTTATTTAAAATAAAATTTTAAATTTTAAAATTCAAAAAATTTAAATGCATTTTTTGCAAATTTGCAAAAATTAAGTATTAGAGATGTGTAAAACTTTATACTGGCATAGGATAGCATATACAATCAAACATATTTGTAAAAAATTTGAAATAAATCAATGGGGGGGGGGGGGTTAAATACTATTTTTAATAATATTTCTACTAAAGCAGTGGTTCTTAACCTTTTTTCCATCCCGCACCCCCAGTGCAATTCAATTTACTTTCTCGCACCCCCTTGAATATTGTGTTGTCTCTTCGTTGAAATTTTTTTTTTGTAATTAATTAAATTAATTATCCAAATAGTTATTGTCATAAAAATTTCAAACTTAAAATATTAATCCTCTAAACTGCAAAATAAATTTATTAAAATGAAAATGCGCACGGGTATCAATGCAACAAAATAAAAATTACTGTTCATGTCGACTGTCACAGTGACTAACTTGTTTTTTCTTTTTTATAATAAGTGAAATTTTGAAATTGAGGTTCTTTCTTTGAAAAGACTCCCTGCATATCACAACCCACATTAAAGCGATTTGTGGTTATTTTCACAAGTAAAAGTGATGTAAATCCCATTTCTCAAAGGAGTAGTGACTTGTAGAAGTATTTGTATAAAGCTGTCTTCCCTAGCGTTGGAAATGGTTCCAACTGAGTAGGCGGAAATTTTTCTAAATAACAGTTCTGAAATTCCATTTAAATACGTGCGCTGGCTCGCATTTCAATAAAACAATTTTTTATTAAAATACCATCATTCGTTAAGTTTGAAAAGAAATGGATCTGAAGTCGCAACAGAGAAAAAGAAACTCTGAAAAAGCATCTAAACTGCACATAAGTGTGTGTTTTCTAAATCCCTTCAAATTGGGGGCTAAAAAAATGAGGTGTCAAAATGATAGATACGATTCGTATTTTTGAAATGCAAAAATTCAATACTTTGCATCATTTCAATTTTCAGGAATATAATCAGCCATCGTGTTACATTTTTATACTCCATCTCGCACCCCTAGGGTACGGGCATCCGTGGTTGAGAAGCACTGTACTAAAGCAGCGTTTCTCAACCTATGGCCCGCAGGCAGACTTGAAAATTCGATTGTAACTGAATGAAAAATTATTATTTTTTGTCGTAATTGTAATATTAATAATACCCGTATGAGTTCAAATAAAAATTACACCTTCATATTATTATGTTTACCATACATCACCAAGGATAATGTGTGATATTGCGATCCTAAATACGGAATACCACTAATTGTAGTCAAAAGATGCAATTTATAAGTTTGGAATCCAAGGGCGCGACCACCGATAGATGGGGGACTTGGATTTCCCACCCAACTCCACTAGTTGGAAATTGCGATATATGACTAGAGTTGGTGCACGGTAAAGTAGTAGATGATCATATTTCATTGAGAAAAATAAGGAGATTGGGATGTCTTAAATACGGGAAGTTGCCAAGTGCCATCAAAACGTTGCTATAAGTCGACAAAATCCCATAATGTAGTTAAAATCGCTGGAAAAATTGAGGAAAAAACGTTATACCTCAAAAATATGTAAGATGACTATTTGTATTTACAGCTGTAATATCGTAATAAATTATGGATACACCGTTTATTCACGATTTTAGTAATCACTAAAAATTCAATTAAGCATCATTAAAAAACGGAACAAATGTATAAAACAATTCCGAACAACTAAAAATACAGGAATGTCATGTAATACGGTACACAAGTAGTCCGTCGAACTGTTTCAAATTTTACTGGTCCTTGGGTTCAGATAGGTTGAGAAAAGCTGTACTACATTATAGTTTCTCAAAGGTATGCGAATACTTCAAAGAGATAACATTTGATTCCGGTGTGACAAAAGATTTCTCTCAAATGATTAAGAAAAAGAGTCAAGGGAATGAACAGTTTTCTTCATTCAACTAAAGTGACAGGTAGTTCCGTGGTAAAATTCTTCATGACCTGCCAAGGCAGAGAAGAAGTCTGTTTACGAAAGGCTGATGGAAGCAGCCAAAACCTTAGAGGATAGCATTTCGTCTTCCTTTTATAACCCAACAGGGAAAAGGAGAACTTCTTTCCTCAATTTTTTTTTATATAATTTATTTCTTTCGTTTCTTATACCTACAGATACGGTTGCCAAACATGGTGCCCTTCAAGTTCCGCATTTAACTTCCTTCCGTTGTACTAACTACCTACATTCCGTCTCTCTCTTCTGCTTCTAGTTCAATTTAACCTCATAATTGGAGCCGAACAACGTGTCCTCAGTAATCATATCAATCAGCTCATCAACACACACAAGAACCCCTTTTTAGAACTGATACGGAAATTTTAAGACCGCTAAGCAGGGTATTTGTATTTACAGTCCACGCCGCTTAATGTGACCACATCGGGACTCAGGGTTTCTGATAACAATAACCAAACGATAACTATATCCGAAAAAGTCTCATTTCAAAGTACGGTGACCATATACCCCGTTTGGTCGAACAAAACGTATGGTGAACTAGTATAAGTGAAACGGGACAACACTGTTTTTCTTTCCCCGCATAATTGGTTTTCAGCCATTGTGAGGTGACCACGAGGTACGGGAGTGCATAATGGAGACCAGCGACGAAAACAATTGCATTGTTTTGTTGCTGCGGGGTTCGAACAACGGGATTTTTCACCTCGAGGTAGGGATTTTCGTTATCTGCAGATTGGTCCATTTCTCTCCCGTTTTTTCCCCTCCCTCTTCTGCGGAGGCATCATCGTCATCATCACCCTTACATTTCAGAACCCCCTTTCCAGCCATTTTCTCTATCCTTTTAATTTTTTTACTATGTGCGCGAGAACGTCCCTTCCTCCACCCTATGCATTTTTTCTTCTTAATCGCAATTCTCGTTCATCTTATCTCTTTTCTCTCTTCGCTCCACAATAACCCCAGCCTGAGATGTTTGAATGTTTGAATGGAACTGTGTGATTTATTGCACGAATTACAATGCATTTTTCAATGTACAATACGTTTCATGGATCTTGAGAAATCTTTCGGGAAAAGAAATTTGAATTCGGTCAACTGAAAGAAATTGATCAAGAAAGGGATTGTTTTTTCTCGTTATAAATTTGCGTTCAGTATTTTCAGACGCAATGGCCGGGCAGCTCCACACGTACATGTATCACAGTGAATACTGTGAACCGATTACGGTGTACGCAAATGTTTGTCAACGGGGAGGAAAGAACAATTTATAGTCTCCTACATGATCTTGCAGCGTGATAACGATAACCTACAGGGGGAAAAATAGGTTTAGTTAAACTTGAGCTTTTTTGAATGAGCAAAAAAGTTTCGACGGAACTAAAATAGCACCATCCGAAGTCCTGACAAATATAAACGATTTTTTTTCCATGTTGTGATAATAGCTCGTTCCGTTTTTTGCAAAAGTGATAACATTACCCGAATAATTACATTGTCCGTGATTTTAATGAGAGGCGTCGGCTGTATTAGGGTGGTTCGATAATGATTGAAGCCAGTCTTTTATTTTAATTACAGTGAAACCTCGCTGCGACGATACTCGATATAACGATATATCCCTCTATAACGATATTTTTCCAAGTCTTGTTTGGATATGTCTATACTCTAATGCTGAACTGCTGCCTCTCGATATAACATAACGATAATCCGTTTACAACGATATTTTTTTCTTGGTCTCCAGAGTATCATTATATCGAGGTTTCACTGCATCTCATAACCGCGTACATGAATGGGATATTTAATAGATCTATCTTCGGACGTTTTATGCAAACACAGTAAAAGTCCGTTATAATGAGTACGGCTTATAATGAGAATCTCGCTATAACGAGTGATTTGCAAGTGATGGTCAAATAGCTAATGTTAAAGACACTAAAAGTATTCGGTTATAGTGAGTTCAAAATTAGAAAGCATTCGCTCTAAAGTAAAAAAAAATTCAAAAAATGCCAGTTTTTCCTTCTCTCCCTTCAGGAATTAAACATGAGGATTAAACTATAAAAGTTTGATAAAAGATCTTTTACAAAACTTAAAAAGTCAACTAATAAGTCTATTGGTTACATTCACTCGAATGTAACGCTTATTGCTTGCACTTTTCAAGTTTTATAAAAGAACTTTTGAAAAACTTTTATAGTGTAATCCCAGCCTTATACAGCACATGCTCCTCGTAAAATTATTGAACAAAGAAAAGTCAAATTTTTTAACGCCTCTCTTCCTATTTTTGGGGTTTAACCTCTGTACATATGGTATGTGTGATGATTTTAGGCCGGTATTACACCATAGAAGTTTCATAAAAATTCCTTTATAAAACTTGACAAATGCAACCAATAAGCTTAAAGACTACATTTGCTGTAATGTAACTGATAAGCTTATTGGTTGCATTTTTCAAGATTTTTAAAGGAACTTTCATAAAACTTTTATAAGGTATACAAAGTTGAGATTACACTATAAAAGTCTGATAAGAGATCTTTTACAAAACTTAAAAAAAAACAACCACTTCTTGGTAGCCAGGATTATTAAGATCAGTATTCTATTTGTGGAATTTTGATTCACAAAAGTTACTATAGTTTTGTCACCACTTGCAAATGAAAGCGTGATGTATACGTATGACCAACACAACACGGCCACAGTTTGGTCGAAGAATTGGCCAAACATAAGAATTTTGTAGTCTCGTCGCACACATACACACCTGGAACTATCAAGTTGCAAATAAATATTTTCCGAAGATTCTATTTTACTTCTATATACGAAAAATATTGGGAATATCGTCTTTCAAGAAGAGTGACCGAAAGGAATAAAAATTTAACCATAAGATAATTATGAAAAAGTAATTAAAGTAAATATGAAAAGCGACCAGTGAAAAAGGGTAATTTAGCATGAGGCTTTTGGATCACGTGATATTTCCCTCTTTTTTTGAAAGACATGCAAACCGTATCCAAGGTAACCAACATGGTGACTTCCTCGGAAGCTAATGAAAGATTGATAGAATAAATATAAATTAAAAGAAATGTAGAAATGAAATAGATTTTTTTTCCTTGAATGGGCGCTAAATATTTCGATTTCTTTTGAAGGTCAAGTTACCTATCTGCCTGTCCAATTGTCTCAATCGCTGCGGAATTATTTCAATGTTCAATTCTCATGAGCCATCACTAATTTAAAAAACTTAAACTATATATACGAATTGATGCAGTTGAATATTAAAAGGCAATACGGGGACATTAACTTTTGCATTTTAAAAAGAAAGATATATCTAAACTTAAAGGATATCACTAAAAAGTTGAAATCGATGCTATTGCATGGATAATCCAACTCAAAAGTAGGACGGGCTAATTATTTCATATCTAATTTTCTGGACTTCGAATCTCTAAGTGAACTCAATATTTCGAAAATCAAGAATTCAATCCAATTTTTAAAGTTATTGATGTGACGAAAAACCCAAATAAATTTCCGTATTTCTAAAGTAAAATCGACAATTTTAACATTGATTTCTATGGAGAATATCTTGTACCTATCCCTGAAAGTGATGCTGATGATGATTATGACGTCTATGTGAAAGCCTGATTGATATATATATAATGTCACCCCTATATGAAATATTATTTATCTATACATATAGAATAACATGTCGTGACTGACTGACTGACTCATTCACGGATTCATCATTGCCGAGCCATATCACATTTGTGATGTGATAATCAGGTAAGAATATATTTTGTTCACCGGACTCCCGCATATAGCCAAACTAAGCTATTTTGTAGATATGAAAAGTAGAAATCGGGGAAGCAGCTGAAGATCTAAATTTGCCTGGTATTTTGTAAATCAATTTGGATCTTAGCACCATTTAGAATCAAACTGCCAATTTTTTTTAAAGAATGGTTTAGTCTCATAATTTAACATATAAGTTGAATCAAATGCTATTGCCGATCTTAAAAGAGTTCTTTCAAAATGATGCTATTTAATATTTATTGACAATGCAGCAAGTCATCAGCCATTCTAATTAATTTCGACACTCTTGGAAGCTTTTTTTACTTGACTTTATGCAAAGAAACAAAAACTAACAACAAAATTACACTGCTTCAACACATGAAGCATATTTCTTTCTATGGACCAAAATGTTATCAAATATTGAATTTTACGTGATGCTCGTTTCTATATAATTTGGAGGAATTTAAAAATTTAAGTGAGTTTTTTAATTACATGTCGGAAAACCAAATTTTTTCGTTGCCATTTTTTTCTGAAAAGACAAGTATTTATCGGAAATTTCGGTTTCAATTAACTAATTTTTAATGTATTTGTAAGCAAAATTGCTCCCCGATTTACGCGCTTATTATTGTCGGCCCCACCTATCGTGTAACTTCAGGATATCACTGTATTTCATTTGAAAGCTAAAGAGAAGGCTGCATAAGACAACGTAAATGCTTCAAATCCATTGAAACGCACTGTATATTATTGGCTCAACTGTATCACCCAAGCAGAAACCCCAATCTCAAATGCCAACTACTACAAGTCTCCGCGACGACAAGATTACACGAAAGTTGGCCTCATCACAAAAAATGTCCTTACGTTAAACTGCAAAAACTTTGCTATATGAAACGTTTCAAAAGACATGGTTCATGGATTAGACAAACTTGGTTCATTCATAAAAGCAATAGCGAGAAAATCATCTCTCACAAAGAAGTATCAAGAAGACCGACTACTAAAGTGGAACCTCGTTTATACGACGTTCAAGAGGCCGAGTCACGACGTCGTATAAATGTGTAAGTCGAATAACTTGAGACTTAAAAAAAAAGACTTCTCTCCCCACAGACATATAAAATATTATAAAATTCAATGTGTTTAATTGCATCTCGAATTCTGTTATAAAAAAAATTCAATCATACTTGAGGAAAAAAAATTAAATCGCATTTACAAAATCACTTAAAGAAGTAAAATTTAGCAGAGCATTACCTTTTTGAGACACGGCATTGGGTGAAAAATTGTAACAAAATCTTCTCGACTTGGGAAAATTTCCCATCTTGGACCCCTCATTTTTTTGGATTTGCAACCAGCAGCTTGGTCTTTGATTTTGTTTGTCCCCTTTATAATAGTTTTCAAAGTTGACACAGGGATATTCAACTGTTTTGCAAGATCAACTTTCGTCATTAATTTAAAATTCGTGTCGAATTCCTCCAAAATTTCCAGTTTTTTTTTTTTTTTTGAGAAAGCGCTTTTCGTTTTTTCGACGTTACGAACGGCGGATTCGACACAGCCAGCAAGCAAAGCACCAGAACGAAAGAAAATTCTAGAGAAAATGATAGAAAAAAACTTACACTCTCTTCGTATTCGTACCGTATGTGTACCAGCAGAGCTGTACGCTCCAAATGCTAACAGTAGACTTTCTTACCGTCTGGGGATAACGCTGAAAACATTGGGAGAAAAAAATTCTGAAAGGACATATGTGGCCGTCAAAGCAACTTGAACCCGTTTCCTTCAAGATCACCGCGTCTGTGTATTATCAGAAGCAAGCAAAAACAAATCCCTTAGGTCTCCACTCTATGACCATCAGCCATATCACTGGCTATTTTCGTATACGTCAGTAATCACCCTAAAATTTATAGCTTTTGCGGTGACAATATGCAAGAATAACTGTTATAGCAACGTGTTTTCACTGCATACAAAAACTGTGCGCATTTGATGGATATAAATGACGTTTTTCCAAAAGATTCGGAGTTGGAGTCGAAGCTAAAACGTTGAATAATTGAGGTTTCACGTCAAATAAATGAATTATTTTAACATTAAAATATATAGGAACAAATTACGACGGAAACCAAACGTCGTATAAATGTGAAAGTTGTATAACAGAGCGACGCGTATAAACAATGTTCGACAGCACTACTAATTGACCACGCACACACGTGCAAATTGTAAACATTCCTCTGAGGATTTACTATCGAATTGATGCACGCCGGAAACGGTCACGTATATATATAAATACAAATTCCAAGTCAAACAGTCAAATTACACAACGGGGTGACTGAAAAAATAAAAAAGGAAAAAAATAATATATATATATATATATATGTTGAATAATGTGTCCATAACAAATAACGCGGATTAATAAGTCCATAATTCCTAATTGCCGCAACCCAAAATAAAAGGATAATATTTGATTAAAAAATACTCTTTTAGAAAAAGAAAAATATGCTGCCATGAGAGAGAGAGAGAGAAAAAAAATATGATTGTGATCAATCACATCACACACATGTAAGCATGGATAGATTTTCGAGATTTTTCCACTATAAATATATTTATTTTTAAACGTGTCTATTGTGGTGGAATTTACAACCACGAAAGTAAACTATTCCATGAATTCACAACACTGTCAGAGAAACTCCCATTGCCACCACAAATTATACCTAACCAAGCGATACTGGTGTCCTCTTGTCGAAGTACTTGATTGACGATGTTCAAGGGCCCATATTATCCATCCATCCTATCGAGAATCTCGAACACTTCAATCCTCAGAACCATCGAGCTTATATTACCATCGAGTAATATAAGCTCGATGCTCAGAACCCTAAAAATTCCTGGAACCCAGAGATGTTTTAAAGAACCAGAAAACTTTTTAGCTACTGAGTAGTCGTGAAGCTATTCTTTATTTTAAATTTTGATGAAATAGTGTCATTTAAAAAAAAATTCAGACCATTTGGATGACTAAATAACTGAGGGACAGCAATTCCAGTGGTTTTCTTTCCCGATCTCATCGGTCAGGGACTACGAACATTTGAACCATGGAAAGAATTCAAGAAAGGCATTTCATTGCAGTTTTCTTTTCTTCAAATCATTCTTTTGTTCAATGTTAAAAGCAAAGCATATGGGAAATTTAAAACGAGTGGCTGTCACCGTGTGAGAGCACTGGAAATTTTGAAACTCCTCACCACAGTTAACATACGGGTGCTTTCACTGTCTAATCAGCATTTTTATATAACATCACAAGCAAGGATAAAAAAAACACTTTGACATTCTTTTTTCATTCTACGTTACTTTATATTTTATTGATCTGCGTAATTTGTTGGAATTTGCCCACGCTGAGATCGCATTCAAGTTAGCGGTAGACCTACACCAGCTCCCTATCGCTTAAGTGTATTCGGGATTTTGTCTGTTCCTATAACGCAGCGTTTCTCAACCTATGGACCGCGGACCACCACCTTCATTTAGTTAGAATTTAATTCTAACTAAATTAACAGTTAGAATTAAATATCCTAACTTTAATTCTAAGTAAATGAAAAATGTTTTTATTGATATTAGTAATATTCTTATGGGTTCAAATAAAAATTACACCTTCATACTTAGGGTAACCATATCTAATTGAAGAAAATACTAGAAATCGCAATATTAAATATGAAGTAAATTGTAACCGAAAAATGCAATTTATGACAAATTTGCTAAAAGTGCTGAGGCGTCGGGAAATAAAGGACCACAGCAAATCGCAATAAACTAAAATGTATTTCATAAAAAAAAAAATTAATCACATTAAAGGCTACTGGGGACCACTTTCATTACGGAAAGCATCATCTGAAATACGGCAAAATACGAGACAATGTCAATTATTACGAAAAACGTTGCCATAAGTCGGCAAAATCCCCAACCCCAATTGTTACTGAAATCGCTGAAAATTATGAATCAGAGTGTACTACTGGTTCAAAATGAAGGACTACTGGCACTCGTAGTGAATTGAAATGTAGTTCACGAAAAAAACGTTGAACATGACAAAATACGTAAAATATAAGATGAGTATTTATATTTTTAGTCATAATTATCATAGTATAATTTTTATGTTATGAAAGTTATCTCTATTCACCATTTTAAGAAAAACTTAAAAATTTCGAATAAGTTGCGTTGAAAAAAACGAGACAATTGTATGAAATCGGAACGGAGAAAAGATGGAAAGAACGGAAAACAAGAGGGTGATAGTGATAGGGGGTGTAATTATCGGGAATTATATGGCCTCTACACACACTCAGTTGTACCTATACAGGCCAACTGTGCAAGTATAACTGAGCGTGTGTAGGAGCCATCAGGCCTAAAATCGCGCAATTTTTCCCTCCGCGTACTGATAGCGAAGTTAATAATGGTAACTGAGTAATTTATGTTGGAGACGAATTTGAATTTTTAGAATTTGAATTTTTTTTCTAATGGTATAATTTTTACGATATTTATTTTTTTACAATTTCATATTAAATACAGAAATCATAATAAAATTTTAGAAATATTTCGACCATTGTTCAAATTCGCAAATTTTGTTTCTGAAATCACTCTATTTTCAATAAATTTGCCCGAAATTATGCACCGATACACATATAAACTCTATATTCAAATAATGTACTATGACAATTAATTGTTTATTGATTATTTATAGAAGAGTTCTTAACCAGGGTTCTTTGGAGAAATTTCAGGGGCTCCGTGACCTAGGTTGCAAAAAATTAACTCTGTTTTTACATAACTTATATATTGGTATTATTGGTAGTCTTCTTATATTATTAACGGTGTTGTATCGTCACCTTTATTTTATTGGCACAAAAGGTCCGTGAAACACAAAAGGTTAAGAACCCCTGATTTATTTTATTAATTATAATTTCCTACGTCTGAAAAATACGTAGAACCAGCCCACTAAAATATGCAGTAAAATGCTCTTATAATAATAAGAATTAAAGAATGTCTTTACTCTTCTCTGCTGACAAAACACACACACACACGCACACACAAAACTCTCAGATCCACTGATAAGAAAATTTAATTTACTTTGAATACGTTTTGTACAGGCTTATAACGGATATATACATAAGCAAATGAATAGAAGAATTCAGTATTTACTTGGGCGGGGGAGGGTGTTATTTACATTGTGTGCGAAGAATTCAGAAACAGTTTGTTAACTACAGGGGTACACACTTATCTGAACTTATCTTTCTCCTTCTCCCTAAGTATTCGGATAATCACGGATACGAATTTACAAAGCTTAATTAATTTCGTTCGTTTGAAAAAATCCGAATTGATCGAAAGACCGATTCGAAGAGATCGAAGAATTAAAATAATCCCCACAGATCACTTAGAAACGGTTCCAGAAACCTCACTTGCATAGGTATAACTGAATCGTGTGGATGCACCGAACTATTCAGTTACACCTGTGCAGGTACAACTGAGCGTGCGTAGGGAGCTGGGGAACAGGGTCTGAGGAATTTTCGGGGTTCCGAGAGCTATTGTCTTCCTGGGGGAAGATTAGCATCGTTCGAGACGTTTTTAATAGGTGAAAGGTCCCTGGAAGGGGAAAATCATGTGAGTGGGAACTAATCAGGTAGGAGCGAATATTAGAGTCTCTGTCAGAGTACCAGGACTTACTATTCTCCGCTCGGGAGGGAGGTTCAGATGTGACAGTGATTTCAGTACTGCCAAGGGGTAGTAGGACATTTAGGAGTGGGATCCAGCATTTCAATTCAGGTCTGAAGGGTATTTGTTCTTCTTTTAAGGGAGGGAGGTCACGTTTTTGGAGCTTCCTGGTTTCAGTGATAGGTGGCTTCGTTGGGATGGGATTCACCTGAATACGGGGGGGGGGGTGTTATAGGTTTTTTTTACTCCCAAACTAGGAGGACGGGAATGTGGGTTAATTAATGATAATGATATGTTTCATGAGTACTGACAGGAACTACCCACCTCTGATTTGGATGGCTTCTCGATTGACACTAAATCTCAAGGCAAATTAAATGATACTAATTAACTCCAGGAGCTTGGGCAATAAGAAGGATTTCTTAGAAACTGTGATAGCTGTGGAAGGCCAAGACCTTGTAGTCATTACAGAAGTTCGGACAAACGATGGGGATGAATCATTCTTACACATATCACGATACGATACATTTTAAAAAATATATGTGATAGGAAAGCGGGTGGACTGTTGATTCACGTGAAATCATGTTTGAAGGCTAGAGAGTGTAACGCACAGAGAAGTGATATTGAAACTATATAGGTTGAGCTTGAAAACAAAAAGTGCCATAAGCTTATTATAGGAGTTTGTGAATGGGGAATTTTCTGATTCGACAGGTGTCAAAAGTGGAGTCTCTCAAGGTAGTGTCCTTGACCCCATACTTTTTCACTTTTCATCGATAAACACGATCAGGGTAACGATGGGATTGTTAACAAATTCGCAGATGACGTGACACTAATGTGGATAGTCGGGAATCAAAATGATAGGGAGTTGCTCCAGACCAACCTAAACAGGACTGCAGCGTGGGCAAATGAATGGAGCATGTCTTTTAGAATTTAAAAGTGCATGGTCGCTGAGTTTGGTTCGAACAACCCACGTTCCACTTTCGAGTTGAATGGTGTTGTTATTCCTGATGCAACTAGTATCACCGATCTGGGTATTTTTATTGATGAGCGGCTTAGGTTCTGTGAACATTGTTCAGCAGTGGTAAAAAAATCGAATAGAATGTTCGATTTCATTCTCAAAAAAATCTCTTCGCGTTCTCCTAAAGTGATCTTTCCCATTTTTTGGGGCTTAGTTCGTCCTGGATTGGAGTATGCCGTCAGGTTTTGACCATACTTACAGAGAGACATTGACTTGGTCAAGGGGGTGCAGAGAAGAGCTACGCGTGCTCTTCATGTCACACAGGGCTTAAGCTATGAAGAGAGACTTGAGTCTTTGAAAATGTTTGCATTGGAAGAGCGCAGATGTAGGGGGGCGGGAATATGATTGAAGCGTTTAAAATTTTCAATGGGATGGATAAAATGGGGGGGGGGAACCGCGAGTTATTAATGCATCTTCAATCAACTGCTTCAACAAGGGGACACCATTATCGATTGGTAAGGGAGAATTCTAGTTTGTGGTGTCGCAGGGAGTTTTTCTCCGATAGGGTTGTGAATAAATGGAATAGATTACCTCCGGGGGTCGTGAATTCTAACACAATTGACACGTTTGAAAAGAAATACGATAAACATATTGGAATGAATTGAGGAGCTATTCATACATACATGAAACAACGATAATTTTTTATGGGCAGTATATTTATATTTTATCATAATTATTGTTTTTTTATTGCTTTTATTGGGTTGGTGTATTTTTGATACATTTTAGATATGTACTCGACATCCATATTTTTCATGGGCATCTTTTTTCAGTCACCTTGTTCGCCTTGTTGGGCAATTTGTCTGTTGTATCCTTTATATTTGTATTTGTCATTAGACATGTAGGCAGAAAAACATAAAAAAAACAATATTCTCAGCTTTGGAACATAAGTACAAACCCAATACTTCTCGCTAAATAATAATTGTGAACTCTAATCAGAGTGAATGTTGTCCGAGAGAATTCTCTTTCATTCGTAACATAAGTTCTCAAGAATTTAGTCGCAAAAACTTGGCCCAATCAAAAAATGATAATAACACGAACACATACCTTGGAATCGATTCCTATCAATTTGCCGCATTCCTCGCAACTGTTGGCAAAGACTTGCTCGTAGCAGCGGACACAGTACGGATGTTCATCTCGAAGTACATAACGTTGCCCTGTCAGAGACTCGTCACACTGCCAACAGCAGAAGTGGCCCGAATGCCAGTCTTTAGACATGGCTTTCGTGTACTCGCCGGAAAATATGAGCTAAAAAGAAACAAAAACGAAGAAAACGGAGTTTCATAGTTCGAATGAACTAATTAATTGGCATTTTAGTTTAAGAATCAATATTAATAACTTGTGTAATTGCTTTTACAGACAATCAAAGATCTGTCTACGATTGCAGAGCTTTACAGAATTATTATAAGTAAAATTAAGTTATTACACTCCGGGAGAACTACATTCTCATCTCTGATATATTTATGAGAAAAATATCTACCCACATATGGATACTTGGTGCAAACAAAAGCTCTTGCCAATAATGACAAAAAAATTCATTTTAACTTACATTAGTTACATTAATGACAAATATATATTGATTGTTATGATTACCATAAAATGTCTGTTGACAGAAGATATTCAACGAAGCCTACTTGACCGCTGAAACGGAAGTCTACAGCTATAGACTGTCTTAATCCAGCTGGTACAGTAATCAATGCCAAATTTGCTTCTACCGTTGCCATGTCATTCGGTACGCTCAGTAACTTCCATATTTCAGTAATACTACCCACATTTCTCATCATTAGCAAGAACATTCCGTTTAATATCTGTTCGACTAATAGCACTTTTCTCTTATCTAAAGCCACAAGAACTCACCTCACATTAGTACAAGCACTCTACATACTTATTGGATGCATAATTATAAAAATTGCTATTTTATGGAAACAATATTAATTTCAATTTTTTAAATATTTATTATTGCGTAAAATACAATATATTAAGGCCTATATGCACTTAATTTCCCAGAATACATAGAACTATTTGAATGATAAATGAAATACGTCGGTGTAACTTTAAATGACGCCTGTAAAAATTAGTAGTAGATCAATCAGAAAATTATGTATCCGGTCATTGAAAATATGTTGTCTTATAATGGCCTTTAAAGTGCAATGTTTTTATGATGCATTATTCAAATGAAAAAAGCGGCATTCTCTTTGCTACTTAAAGGTTGTTAGAGTGAAAACAATTAAAGATTCTCTCTCGCCCCTTCCAAGTCTCTAAAGCTATTTTTGTTCAAAGAAGAAAAGGTAAGGAGAAGAAAAGAAGTCTGCTAGGAATTTTTCCAGAGACATCCGAGCATTAAAAAAAAAAACAAAATGCTCAAAAAGAAACAACTCTACAAGAAGAGCTGAAAATATCCTCAAGACCCTTCTTTATTATAGCTATTCACCTAGACGATAAATTTACGCCACTTGCTGCCATATTTATAGGTTCTTATTTTGAGACACGAACAAATTCAGGATGACTCGGACTTCTTTTCTCGTGGCTGTCACAATTAGAACTTTAAGAAACATTTACCCATGTTCAGTTGTGTGCTATTTCAATGATGATGGAAGGAATCAAGGATCAATGACGGAATTAGAGATTCCATCATTTTATATTTTGATGGCATTGATTTGTTGGATAGTTTAATTGGAAGAATCATAGCGCTTTTTTTTTAACTCATATTGTACGACTATTTTTCCAAGTCAAAATATGATGAGTGTCGCACAACTAATCAGAAATTAACATCAATGAAACAACATAGGTTGAATCTCATTTTGTTATTGCATTTTTCAAACTGATAAAAATGTCAAAACTCACAAATACATTGAAAATTTTCAATGTTTCTCACGTGTATCTTTTGTTTCAAAACCGGCACAACGACACCGACTTACACAGCAATATTGTTAATCCTTGTTACATAATGATCTGTAGACTCCAGATAAGAAAATGTTGACACAAACACACACGCTTTCCATCGATTTTTGTAAAATATATTAAAAAAACTATTTTTATGTTTCACCAAGAAGCCATTACGGGAGTCCATGTTTTATGAGCACAAAATCTCAATTAGCGATGCTACCGTTAGTCTTTCATCTGTTAACAGCATCGCGTTAATAACTATTGCTGCTGGTTATGTGATTTTATGTTAATTAGAATATGATGAAAAATGACATAAACATTTTTTTCACCGTTGGTTAATGGTTAATAACAATGGCATTAAAAAAAAGTAAAGCCGCAAATCATAAAAAAAAACAAGGCAAACGAAATTAGTTTTGCTAATCAGTACCGTGTATTAAGTGAGACGAACATGCAAATTGGCTCCAGCAAAGAACAGAAGGCGAAGGCGGGAGTTGCATAGAGACGATCGCTACCTCATTCTTCTGGTCCTGGAGAGGTCCATCCGGAGTATTTTTACTCTCCTCTGTTTCGACTTCCACCTGGACTTTGGTCTTCTTCTTAGTGGTTTTTTTCACAGTCTTCTTAACTTCCTCGAATTCAGACATGATGGCACAGACTATTCAACGGCAAACAAAGGGCAGATAGATAGAGTGAGAGTGAAAGAGAGAGATGTACGGAACGCGAATTCGGGAGGATAAAGTCAGATGAGGACAGGTGAACTGTCGTCTTCCACTTCAACTTCCACTGAATTCCAAGCGTTTCTCGCTAGCGTTAGTTTCGTTGGGGGTAAGCGGGCAAATTGCCTCGTCGTTTCGTGTGAACTCGCGGAATGTGTGGCTCGCCGTAGCCAACTATGCCCCCGGAAGAACAGACTTATGGGACACAGTAACACAGGTAGAGTTGTGCGCAGGTGGGTGGGGCGAAGTAAGTATGTTAAAAACCCCACCTACGCTTCGAGAAAATGAAAGATTCCAAAGTGATCTTGCTCACGTGACGCCATCTTGGAATACTTCTTGCCACCTCGCACTCCCTCCCTGGAAGCAGGAGGATAAAACCAAGAATAAAACACAACGCAAGAAAGTGAGAGAAAGCAGCGAATCCTATGAGAAACACGCCTCTCTCTAGATACGAAATTGCTGTAGGAAGCGCGCAAGCGGGGCTCTCAGGTTTTCGGTTGAGTGCGGTGGATCCTTAAAAGGACATGCCCTTTCTACCCGTGGCACTGATATCTACTCTCGCGAGCAAGCAAATGAAGCTGTTCTCGAGTTCATAGCACCACATAGTTAGGTAAAACCTGTGAATGGAGGGATGTCAACAGTCCATTAATCCTCAACGAAGTGCGAACACGAACCACGCAAAGCGCGTGTAGAAAGGGTTGAGCTTTTTCATCCAGAAACGCGAAATTCAAACACTTTTCCAACGTTTGAAGATTTTTCATTACTCGTCGGAAATTTCATTTTAATGGGCTCTTTTTAGTCACGATGTGTTTTCACAGATAAAAAATAATAATAACCAGATTGTGTGTGTGTTATCAGCATCCTCAAAAGCTTTTTTCTATAAAAACTGCCGTGCACTGGTCTATTCCTGGCTAACGTTGACCACTCTGACAGTATATTTATTTCGTATTTAAGATCTAATGCAATGTTTCTCAACCTGATATCAGTCAAGCTGGGCCATGAGTGAGTCACCGATTAATTTTTCCAATTAATTTCCTATTAATCGAGTGTACGACCAGGCCTACCAACCTGACTGCGGGCTTCTTAAGGTTGAGAAGCGCTGATCTAATGGAATAGCTTCGCTTAAGTAGAGACTGTAACACATTCGTGGTATTTCTAGTGAACTATATCAAACAGAGTTTTTTCTGAGGAGAGATGTGGTTGAAGTGTATCCCAAATTACAAATGATATTTGATCGTACAGAGCACAGCTTGTCTTCCCGACGGCACCTGTCTTAATGTGCCTCTAACGTACTTCAGGATCGGACAACGGTGCCACAAATTTCTAAAAAAATTTTGGCGATTCCTCCTTCAGATATTTAATTCACGATTATTCGAAACTATGGAATTTCCAGCAAACCAATATTTTTTATTAATATACGTAAGAAAATATACTTTAATACGTAAGAAAATTTATTTTTCATAGCAAGCACTTTTTGCCAGGGTAGGTAAAAAAACCGGGTTTTTTTGGTTTAAACCGGTTTTTTTTGTTTTAAATAGTATTAACATTAAAAACAATGAAATTTCTGAAAAATCATTCAAACTTCCAATAATTAACAAAAATAAAATGTTTATTAATGTAATTAACACTATTCCCATGCTAATTAATCAATAAATATTTATTACATTTTAACAAAAACCAACTTTTGCCATTTAATTATTTTTTGCTTAACTCAATGGATTACTGTGTGTTTGAAAACTCTTTTAATGTTATTATTAATCATATAATATATAAAGGTTTTTCTCCAGTTACTTTCAGTATACTTAATTACGAAGCTATTTTGCAAAAAGTAATAAAAATTAGGTGAATATAATGCATTTCATTTAATGAAGCATAAATCATGCAGATTAATTAGCAATGATTTACGATATACAGGGTGATTATAACTAAGGTTCTGATTTCAAAACACTGTAAAAAAAGAGCGATTGTCAGAATGACTTGAAAATTGACATGAATGTTCCTGAAAAAATTCAATTTTATTTGATAAAGGGGAAAAAATACTTAAAAATGTAAAATTAATGACATCATCCAACATGTGGGAAATTTGCTCGCAGAATGGAAACGATAGCCAGTCATGGCAAAATTATAACTTAATTATAGCATTGCACGACTCCATAATTCACGGAAACATCACAAAAAAAAATGCAGTAATTGAACAAATAACTACGACTTACTCAAGAAATGTTAAATATGTTGTCCACCACGTGTTCTGGCTATGAGGTTGAAAGCACAAAAATTCTTGTTCAACAACAGAATCGGAGTATGCCATGGTCATAATGTGGATGTGCTTGCAATTAAGCTTTATTAAACCAAACGCGCCCCCCCCCCCCGTTAATATTATATTCCTGAGGAACTTCTAACATATAGGGAATGTGCTGGAGATTGCAATTCACCAAAGTTTGCAATCTGACCACTGTTTATAACATTTTGAGGTACCCCCACAGCTAGAAGTTGCAAGGGTTAAGGTGCATCCTGTCAAAATGGGTCTTCAGCAGCTGCTTTGCTGGTATTGCAATGTGCATCTTGATATAAGTTCTATCCACACACTGATGATGTGGAAGTGCCGAAATGATGTGGTTGCACAAAATAGATTATACTGCTGGCCAAGTACAGCATCATCTACTTGCACATTTTGCACTTTTTTCTTTTGCGAAAGAAACGTCCATTGCTTCAGGAGTATCCATGCAAATTTTCAAGTCATTCCGATCAGTACTTATTGTATAGTTTTGGAATCAAAACTTTAATTACAATCACCCTGTATATAGCTGATTACTTTTCATAAATCTGTTACTACTATACGGTAGAACCTTGATTAACTGGGCTTAACAGTGTGTGTGTGAAAGTATAAAAAAAACAACTATTGAATATTAAGACTGAGAGATATACAGTAGGAGATGTGCTACTTCTTATGGGAAAGAAAATGAAAATGTATGTGAGGTAATGCAAGGGCATAGCGAGGGGACGACGACTTGGGGGTCTGGTCCCCCCCCCGAAATGTGAGAAAATGACCGAAAAAAGGGAAAAAGATGGCCAAATCCATTGTTCTGTCACTTTGGTCCCCCCCAAAAATGAAAGTGGTCCCCCCCCGAACGAAATTTCTGGCTACGCCCCTGAGGTAATGTAACAACTAGTACACTAGTCTTTGTCCTTGAAGGACAGCTGGTGTCTTTATTGGATTATAGGACCACCTGCCCCTAGCATGATGGTGTCACTACTGTTGCTGCTTCTTTGTGAAGGGAAAAAGAAACCCTGTGAGATAATACAACACTACATTTAGATGTGTGATGCAATCCTTATTCATGAATTTGCTTAAGATAGAGAGAGCATCAGAATGTAGCCAAAGGTTAGAAAATGTTGCAGGAATGAGAAATTTTGGCTTTTATATATAACTTTAAATGACTAAGATACTTCATATGAAAAATATATATATTCTGGCCACTTTTATGAGACTTTTTGAAAAAAACCACTCATAAAATCTTATGTTATTTAAAGATATACCATCAGAATGTACCCCAAGGATATAAAATGTGGTAAAAATGAAACATTTTGGCTAATAATGAACAAATGTGATATTTTTCAAGGAAAAAAATTATATTTAGGCAACTTTTATCTGATTTTTTGAAAAAAACAAAGTGGTTTTTTTAAAAAAAACCAGTTGGTTAAAACCAAGGTTTAAACCAGGTTGTTGGTTTAAACCAACGTGGTTTAAACCAAACAACCCTGCTTTTTGCCAACCAGTAAATAAAGCACATCAAGATTACGCGTATTTAGAAAGATTTGAGTCCCTTCAAAAAGTTAGTTTCTTACTTATAAATAGTGGTTTTCCATTAGTGTGCCGTGGTGGTTAAGGAACTGCTCCGTAAAAAATAAGTCATACAACCATGGGAAAAGAAAACGGACGAAAATCACTGTTCTTGGTGACTGACACGTCATTTGACATCATGGAACTTGTGGCGAATTTCTCAAAATATGCAAATAGTAAAAACAATCAAATATGTACTCCTTCGACAAGACACCACGTCATTCCCATAGAAGGATTTTATTAATCGTACTAGTATTTCGTAAGAAAGACAAACAGTTGTCCTGAGATGATCATCAGAATTTCTAATTTATAACTGGAAAACGCAATTCTAGTCTTTAAACCTTTTTCAACGGCACCCAACAGTGTCGATACGCAACAGACATTTTTATTACAGTGAACATATCTCTTAAAGGGTTTTTTTAAATTAAATTTTTTAGTGTTGTTTTTATCATTGTTCATTCAAGAATATTCTAAACTTCAAAGACAATTTAAAAATAGTACTAAATTAGATGACCCACAGCTATATACAGGGTGATTCAGAAAAGGTGGGAAAAACTTTAAGAGGTGATAATACACACCAATACAAACAATTGTCATCAAAGAATGCATGGTCTAACATGAAACGCAAACGCGCTAGCGCGTCTCGAAACGGCCGCTCCGCAAACTTTAAAACGACATTCCTGTTGAAATTTATCAGGAGAAAAAGGACACCATGCATGCAAATGTAACCTGGCGAAGAAGAAGAAACCTTATACAAATCTGCGTCACAGTGAATAAAAGGCGCGGACTCAGTATTACTAAATTACGCCAGTATCTCGTACGTTACAACTGTTAGAACGGTTGCACGCTGGAATAACTACACAGGGCTAGAGTCCGCACTTTTTATTCACTGCGACGCAAATTTGCATACGGTTTCTTCTTCTTCCCCAGGTTACATTTGCAGGCATGGTGTTCTTTTTCTCCCGATAAATTTCAACAGGAATGTCGTTTTAACGTTTGCGGAGCGGCCGTTTCTAAACGCGCTAGCAGGTTTGCGTTTCATGTTAGACCATGCATTCTTTGATGTCAATTGTTTGTATTGGTGTGTACTATCACCTCTTGAAGTTTTATCCATCTTTTCTGAATCACCCTGTATACAGCTTTTCAGAATTTGAGATTTTCATAACTGACGCAATCTTGATCATGCTAACATGCAAGCAATGGGAATTACTTTAAAAAACAATTCTGCTAGGGCAAGATGTGACATCCATTAAAAATTCAATCGGTTTTTTTTTTTGTTTATTCCATGCTAATTTGTTTTTTTTTTAATTGAGGGAAGATATTCAGCGTGTAAGCATATTTTTTCCCTCTCTCTAATTCGTTCATCTGAAACGGATCTTGTGAGTTAACACGTCATAAACGGGCAAGGAATCAACAATTTCAAAGATTCAACTTCTTTGCCACCGTAGAAGAAAGTGAAAAAAAAAAGAGTAAAAAAATGCGTAGGGGTTTTTTGAGTGATAGCTCGTGAAATAAGTAAAACGTTACGGCAAACTCAGCAAATGGATTCTACCCGGGGAGAAGTTTTAAAAAAGACTTATTTTAACGTAAAAGTTCCCTGTTCAAAACACTTTCAGACCTCTTTCGTTTTTCGACAAGCTCTAAGCGTTTTTATGAGTTGCTGCTAAAATACACAAAGCTAGACTAAACGGGGGGAAAGTTTTGCTTAGTACTTGAAGATTTCCTGACGGAAATAGAAATTTAGAATCTTTCGCGAGAACCTTGAGAACCAAATTAACGCGATAGTTACTTTCTTTTCAAGTAAAGATTCATTCAATGACTGTTGAACTATGAAAATAAACATGCTTCTCAGTTTTGACGTTTGAAATAAATTCAAAGTTGTTTTAATCGAAATTGAATAGTTTGGAATTTTTTACCCACAACAATATAAGTGAAAAAGTCTGGAAAAATCTATAAATAACCCCTCTGTTTAGATGTAGTGCTTAAACCTTCGGGCTGTCCGACCATGTTTTGGGGAATTCCTACTTTTCATCCTCAATTGTGTGGCGGGATCTTTAGAAGTGTTACGCGTGGGTTTCTTTTTTTTGCGACAAGCAAGGAATTTTTACAAACACACAGACACAGACCACAAGAAGCAAATTGCCCATCAAGTGAGCTGAAATGAAATAAAAAAGAAAAAAATACCCATGACACACCCAAAATTCAAGAAACAAAACAAATGAACTGATTGTTTTGAAAAAAGACAACACGTAAAAATATGTTGGTCATCTAAGAATATAATTATGATATCCCACGAATATCATACTGCTTCGTAAATGTGTCTATTGGTAGAATTTACAACCTCGGAAAGGTAAACCATTTCATGGGTTCACAGTCACACCCCTGTTAGTAGAGAACTTCCTCAACACCCCAACCTCGAATTGTGAATAAATTAATGCTGTTGTCTCCTTGTTAAAACACTAAATTGACATTATCAATGGAGCCGTAGAAGAATTTGCCAGTATGATAGTTGCCTTATACACAAATCGTCTCACAAAATTAGATGTGCCAAAATGCTGGAATAGGGTAATGAGTAGAGCCCGGAAGTTTAGGCACTAAAAATGGTCGAAATAGGATGGCAAAAAGGCACTAAAAATGCCTAAAATAGGCACTAGAAAAAAAGCAAAAGGTATTAAGGGTCCAAAAACTAGCTGAAAAATTGGTTGCACTTAATCTGTCTATTGTTTTAATTATAGTTTATAATAACTGCATTATATTATCCCAGTTAAATTGATTTCAAGTCCAAAATAAAATGCTTGTAGACCCTGAGGATTAGGTGAATTCCAGGGCCACCATTACCAGACGTGGAGTCGGTAGAGAAAATGATCTGTGGGTCTCCCTCTAGTTGCGAATAATTCTCTTTTATTTGTTCTACTATTTGGAATAATCATTATCATTTCTATATGAAATGTGCCGCTGTGGTGGTCGAGTGGTTATAGTGCCGGACTCGTGATGCGAGGATCCGGGTTCGAACCCCACAGTGGTGGTCGGCTGAAGTTGGTTTTCTGTGGTTCCCAACTTCAAGGCGCAAATGCGAGCCGATCTCCCCGTTAAAAATTCTCGCCACAGAGAGCAACAGTCCTACAACGGTAAATCATTCAACCATAACACTTCACTCATAGTTAGTAAAACTGGGGGCAGATGACAGCACTACACATAACAAGCATTACACAGAAACAAACTATACGTCAGGTTGCACTACACGTACACGCACATTCCCGCATTTACCGATTCGTTGGGGGGTTCCGCGGGGGGGGGGGGGTGCATGTGTGGTGTAGCAGTAGTAGGTAGGGGCTCGGGGATCCATGATGTTCTTAAGTCAGCCACCTCGTTGGGCAATTTGCCTGTTGTGGCGTTGTATTTGTATTTGTATAGTTAAAACATGTGTATCTTGTTCTATTTTTGTAACTTTTTTTTATATTACCGTATGCGTATGCGGGACTCCTTTAAATAAAGGGTCCCTGTGTGCCCGCATCTGTCACACACCCCTGAGGGTGACTCTGGTCACTTTAATCGAATACTAGATATATATGTTTAATGAATAGCCATGGTTGTTTGCAGTGCATTTATGGTGCAAAAAAATAAAATCAAAACAACATGGGCCCCAGAGCCGTCACCATCGTTATCTCATGAGATATCAAGATGGTGGTGCCAGAGCCCTGTCTGCTCCTACCGTGCTTTGTATGATCCATGACGTCAATTCAAGACCTCTTAGTCTTGAATTGACGGCCAATCATCGGTCCGCTATACAACGCTGTGCAATGCCTGAGCGAGAAGCCTGTAGGGAAACAAAACTTCCTAATGTTCCTCTGCTTTTCTAACATGGGTTGCGTTCATCTCAAACAAAATCAAGCAAAGTTAATGCATGGCAACACCAATCTCTCAGATCACTTGGTTGCGTCTAAATGGGTCTGGAAGAAGGGGCAGGCTTTCTTATGATAATTAACATTGAGAGTTGGAAAATTTTAAAAATAGCAATTCTTTTGAAGTTTTCAATGACCAAAATATCCAAGTTTTACAGATTATGTCCTCTGCAATTCACTATAAAACTTAAAACTGTTAAAATAGACATTCATGTCATGAAAATTTCAAAAAGGCACTGTTACCAAAAACGTTTGAAAATAGGCAAAAAAGGCATTTATGGCATTTTGCCCGAACTTCCGGGCTCTAGTAATAAGGGTTAGTATTTTTTTAAAAAAAAGGTGAGAAAGAGGATATCGGTAATTTATAAGATCTTCATCAAAGTGTTTACGTCTGGACTCACATTGAACGCATCTCAATCAAATGAACAAGCAGGCTTTCGAAGTGGATTTGATACAATGAATCCCATACAAACAATCAGAGAACTCATAAAAAGACAAACAAAAACTACGAATTACTATTGTGTTTGACTTTGAGAAAGCTTTTACTCTGTCTCCATATCTGCTGTAGTAAGCTCTAGAGGCACAAATACAGAGTAGAGAAGATCTACATAGAACAGCATTAAAAAAAATATATAATCCATGACAAAGCAGTGCTGCAACTATTCGTTTGGATAAATGAAAGGCAATGATTAAACTTGGGAAAAAAAGTCAGACAGAGTAATGCTATTACTCTGTCTAATGGTAATGCTGTTTCCGGCGAAAATGAAATGTTACCATTTCTCCACAAATTTCCACTTGACCCAATTTATTACTGGGCATGGGAATTTTCAAAGTTATTCGCCAGAATGAAACTTGCCAGTAGTTCGCTGTGTACATGCGGAACCGATGAAGAAGATCCCACGCATCTTCTTCTGTCTTGCAAAAATCTGACGAAGGAGAGGATTCATTTCAGAAAAGAACTTAAGAAACTGTCTATTTCTTGTCCTCCTGCATTGTCCGATTTGGTTAGATCAAAGGAAATCCTTCGCATTCTAAAAACATATGTACAAAATATCTTTGCGAAAAAATAATTGGCTTCTATTTTACTTTTTGTATATCCAGTGTATATACAGTGTGTACTAGTGTACATTCTCATTTTCTGTACAAGTGCTGTTTTTGATTTTTGAATAATTAATCAAATTTTCATTTAATTACTAATTCCTTTTACTTTTGTTTTTAATATTTTTTCTTTTCTCACTATTTTCATATATATATATATATATATTTATGAGTGGTCGTATATTTTCTATTCATGTATGTATTGTCTTTTTTTTTTTTTAACATTGCATTGACACCCATATGGCATCCACTGGTGCTATATTGCGCTTTCGAATTGCATCCGTATGTTGTTATTGTACATATTGATCTGATTTATCCTTTCTTTTTGTATTATGCTGTATTGCAAATTTGAGTTTCTTGAATCGTATATTTTTGTTGTTGTTACTTACGTTTGTAAGCCTCGTGGCATACTCTGTGGAACACGGGGAGTTGTTTCTGAAGGACCCAAATAAAAAAAAAAAAGAGTACTGCTATTTCACCAAAGGCATTTATTCCAGCATGTTGTTGTGGTGGTTTGAGTAGGACTTGGTATCGTCGATGTGTATAGAATAAGATCTGGCGTCGTATCTGTTTTTTCGGTTGTCGATGAACAGTTCTCCAATAATGTGAAGGCGAGTTTTAGCCTGTCTACACCGATTGTGACGTCTCTAGTTCCTTGGTCGATGGTGAAATGTTTCCCAGAACGTTTGAGCACTTTGAACGGTCCATCCTATGCTTGGTGTAAAGGTTTTTTCACTCCATCGCGGCGCACGAAGACATGGGTGCACTTATCGAGCTGAGGATGGACGAAGGTTGTCGGTTCTGAGTGAGATGATGTTGGCACTGGTGTCACCTTTCGCATATTTTCTCGCAGTCGAAGGATGAAGTCTGATGTATCCTCCTTTGATTTGGGTGTTGGATTGAGGAATTCGGCTGGTAGTCGGAATGGGGAACCGTACACCATCTCTGCAGTGGAGCACTGTATATCTTTTTTGAAGGCTGCTCGCAAACCCAGGAGAACAAGCGACAGTTTTTCGGTCCATCGATGATCGTTGCGGCATTGAAGCGACTGCTTCAATGATCGGTGAAACCGCTCCACTAGTCCATTGCTGGCAGGATGGTATGGTGTCGTGCGAATTTGTTTAACGCCCAAGAATTTCGATAAGCAAGAGAAGAGGGAGGATTGGAACTGGCGTCCTTGGTCGGTAGTAATAGTAGATGGGGTCCCAAATCGAGCAATCTATTGCCCAACAAAAGCTCGAGCAACGGTTTCAGCCGAGCAAGCCATCTGATGAAACGGTTAACACAGGTGAGTAGATAGGTGAACCCGTTAGATGGAAGCAACGGACCCACCAAGTCCAGATGAATGTGGTCGAACCTGCTCGAAGGAACTGCTGGAGAGGGCTCCTAGTGTGCCTAGTGATTTTTGACCGTTGGCAGTCCATGCAGGCACACGCCCACGAAACGACATCTTTATATAAGGACGGCCATATGTATTTCTCACAGAGGAGCTTTTTCGTGGCCCGAATCCCAGGGTGAGACAAGCGTGCAATGCCTTAAATAGAACAGTTCGGTAGTGCTCGGGAACGAATGGTCGTATTTTTTGTCGGGAACACGTTGGATCACTCAGCAACTTTTGAAGTTCTTTGTCGCTCTGTTGTGCAGCAGCGATGGCGGTAAAGTCAATGGTCTGGGCATTGATGGTCTGTATGCGTGATAATGTATCCGCGACCACATTGTTAGAGCCGGATACATGTCGAATGTCGGTACTAAACTGAGCAATGTACGATAAATGTCTGAGTTGCCTAGGGGAGGCAGAGTCTGAAATCTTTGTGAACGCAAATATGAGAGGACAGTGATCGGTAAAAATAATAAAATTCTGGCCCTCGAGGCTATGGCGGAAGTATTTGATAGAAGCGTAAATCGCAAGGAGCTCTCTATCATAAGTGCTGTATTTGCGCTCCGCGGGACATAGCTTTCTTGAAAAAAATTCGAAGTGTTTAGGACCATCCTTTACGTGAGTATGAAGAACTACTCCGATGACAATGTCTGAGGCATAGACCAGTACAGAGAGTTGTTGCCTAGGGGCCTGGAATGCAAGAGTCGCCGCTTGGGATAAGTCGTTAGCGAGAGACTCTGTGGTCCATGGGACACTCAAACAATCCAAAAGGACTTGTGACAGCTATTTTTGGGATATCATCTGGGTGCACTGGAATTTGGTGGTATGCCTGTGTGAGGTCCAAGGTTGAGAAGATGGTTTTGCCGTGGAATAATGGAGTGCAGTCCTGGATGTGAGGGACTGGATAGCGGTCTGGTACTGTGATGGCATTCAATCGACGGAAATCTCCACAGGGTCTCCATTCGCCATTGGATTTTCGGATTATATGAAGGGACTAGGGGAGAGAGAGAGAGCCCAAGGACTTTTAGAGGGTCTAATGATACCTTGTGCCATCATGAATTCAAACTCTTGTCGTGCTACTGACATTAATTCGGTAGATAAGCGTCTCGGCTTAGAAAATACTGGGGGGGGGGGGCTTTTGTTTCCAATATGGTGGAATACTGTGGTATTTTTCGCCTTATCAGATAAAAGAAAAGGAGGACTTGTGATTTCTGGATATTCCAGAAGTATTTTGTTGAAGTCGGAAGCTTCAAAAAGAATAGTGACGCTGGAGCTAGATGAGCTGATGTCAGCGGTTTTACCATATGAAGAGATATTGGTCTCTTTATCGATGAGGCAACTGCTTTTGGCATAGACAAGTAAACTTAAATGCTTGAGGAAATCAATGCCTATGATATGATGTTCGGCATCGGCTACTACAAATGACCAGGTAAATGCACGACGTAAATTTAGGTTAAGAGTAAGCAACTTATAGGAGATTTTGGTGCTATTTGCAGCACGGACTAGACCATCATCGGTTTTTTCTTGTGGGCGCTGGATTTTTGGGAGTACCGAAATGAGTACCACTGGATCTATCTGCATTGGGTGTTTCTGGGACGCACTAGATACACCACAGCTACACTGAGATTTAAGACAAGTCTGGTAGCTTCCTGCCCCTAGTTCATTTATACAAATTCATTGCTCGATGAAATGCGTGTCTGTCGGCCCTCATTCTTCTCAGCAGACGTTGAGCTCTCGCATAATCACGGGGGTGACATTTGCCTAGTTACAGACACTTAGACGACACCTGCAACTGAATATTTCACAAACCGCTCAGTTTCAGACATACTGTGATACTTGGCTGGAAACCGACAATCGTAGCATTTTTTTAACTTCCGATAAACATCGTTTTTAACCCGCGACAGTAACAGCTGATGCATTTTCAGAATACTTACACATCCTACCTTATATTTATATAAAGCCTGCTCGTGACTTATGCCTTATTTTATCAGCTACACGGAGTTGACTTCTATAAAGGGACGTGGTCACAATAATGTAACTCGACTGTGTATCATTTTGGCGTGAATTTTTTCTTCGAACATATCATTGAAGACACACGAGGAACATCAACGCTCTCCATTATAGAAAGTTTGTGAAAATATCGTACAATAATGTTATTTCTCGTTTATAGAAAACCAGTCCTTGAAAATTTTTCATTTTCAACCAAAATTAACGAGCCATGTTTAGTCTTGACTACAGCACCAACAACATAAAACAAATGAATGTTTGTTGTCAGTAAGGAAAAAAGGCAAAAAACTCGTCAAACAAGTGTGAAGTAAAACACATCACTTTTCAAATATAACTGAGATAGATATACATAGTATTTAGAGGAACGTTTAAAACTGAACAAGAAAACAGGAAACACGGTCTGAGTGTATAATAATTAAATGGTTGTTTTCACAAGACATTATTCAGATTACTTGGGCTGATATGTGGTGTGGAAAAGGGCTAATAAAAACGTCAGAGAAGGAAAGATATGTATATATTTTTTGGATATTATGCCTGTGAGCTCGGAAAGTAGTCAACTTGTCTCCGCCGGGAATCGAACCGAGTCCTCTTGCAAACCGGGCAAGCGCACTATCCATGTACACCACTGGAGACGAGACCAATCCTTGTCAAAAAAATTGTATTTCCTTCACCTATTGGGCCGAGAAATATCATCTCACTCTCTCCAATTGAATATACAGAGCGATTCGGAATTCATGGAACAAACTTTAAGGTATGATCGAATAAGCAACGCATTATTATTATCTTTTTTTTTCCTTGAGCTGATATTTTTTTTCATAATTAATGAAGCGTAGATAAAGCCAGAAAAAATATTTAAAAAAAAATCTAGTTCGAATTTATTGCTTATACAGGGTCTTAAAAAGAACGTACAGGATGTATAATCGCATATAAAATAAATGTATTCAAGTATTATTGCTTTCTGAATATATATACGAGTACCTTGTTTGTGATTCAAACTATGGGAAGAAAAAAAATCGTGTTGCAAACTTCAACTTCAAAAAAAAAGAAATGCAAATAAATCATTTTGACCCTGCACTGCATGATTTTCTTTTTTGACAGGTTACAGAAGATTTATATAGATATTGTTTATTTGAGTAGTTTTACTGCCATCTATGAATGGCTTTCGAACGAAAATGAAAAAAGGGAATAATGAATGTCTCAAAAATATGAAGTTTCCAATTGGCAACAAAAAAAGAAAACATAATTATTTAAAGTAAGTGTTGCCAATCGGCAACAGTAGGGTTAAACAAGCATTTTTTTGTTATGAAATATGTGGTCGAATATGAAAAATTGGGGGTGCAAACACTGTAACAAAACTAATCGGTTGGTCATTAACGCTATTCATTTTGGCAATAAAGTCCCTAAGAAGGTTTCGATAGGAATCGTGTACACAATGCCCAAGAGATGAATCGACAAAAAGAAATCGACAGAGAAGAGAGTTCGGGGGAGTCGAGTACCGCGTGTAATGGGTTCGCCGTATCCAATCCATTGGAACAGAAATACACTGCTGGCCACCGTAAATGCAACACCCTGAAGAAAGCATGCAAATAATATGAAATTTACAACATGCATTAGCGGAGGTGAGATATGCAAATGATTAGAAATTCTGCGCAGACGCACATCACGCGCGCCTGTGGCGCCACTTCAAAGCGCTATTTAAGGCTTGGAGATTTCGACGATTTGAAGTACGGCAATTGTGTTTTTCTTGTGGTTTTTTCAAAAAAACGATCAATTATGCCTCGTAGAAAACAGCGATCATCTTTTGATCAAGTGTCCGAGTTCGACAGAGGAAGGATAGTGGCCTACCGAGATTGTGGATTATCTTTCAGGGAAATCGGTAGTCGTGTTGGACGAAACCAAACAACTGTAATGCGGATATGCGATCGTTGGATGCAGGAGGGTACGACGGACCGACGTGTTCGATCGCATCCACCTCAGTGCACCACTTCACGTGATGACAGGCGTATTGTGCGTATGGCAGTGACGGATCGCTCAGCCACATCACGAACCATAGCACAGCACATTCAGTCTGTACCGCATCATCCAGTGTCTGCGCGTACCATTCGACGCCGTTTACAGCAGAGTGGTCTGTCCGCAAGACGTCCATTGCTTCGTCTACCCTTGACGCAGAACCACAGACGTCTCCGTCGCCAATGGTGCGATGAAAGAAGGATGTGGACGGCACAATGGAATGAAATTGTCTTTACTGACGAGTCACGCTTCTGTCTGCAACACCACGATGGTCGGATTCGAGTCTGGAGACACCGTGGAGAGAGGATGCTGAACAGCTGCGTTATGCACCGCCACACTGGTCCTGCACCGGGTATTATGGTATGGGGCGGTATTGGATATCACTCTCGCACTCCTCTAGTACGCATTGCCGATACTTTAAAAAGCCAGCGCTACATCTCCGAGGTGTTGGAGCCAGTTGTCCTTCCTTACCTTCAGGGCTTGCCCACAGCCATATTTCAACAGGATAATGCGCGACCACACGTGGCACGCATTGTCCAAAGGTTCTTCGTCAATCGCCAGATTGAATTGCTTCCCTGGCCAGCTCGCTCTCCGGATCTTTCGCCGATAGAAAACATGTGGTCCATGGTTGCTCAACGATTGACCCAGATTACATCCCCAGCTGCCACACCAGATCAACTTTGGCAACGCGTGGAAGCTGCTTGGTCTGCTGTACCCCAAGAACACATCCAAAGTCTCTTTGAATCAATGCCGAGGCGTGTGGCAGCGGTGATCTCCAACAATGGCGGCTACTCTGGCTACTGATTTTGGCAGGAACCACACTTCACAGAAGTCTATAAATTTAATCATTTGATGCTTGGTCAACATGTTATCTACAAAATAAATATTGTTGCGATATCTCTTGTCTTTCTTGGTGTTGCAATTTGGGTGGCCAGCAGTGTATAATGCTTGAATAATTCCGTATTTCATTGCAAAAAGGGGCCTACTTCATTATGCTGTTGTAACCACATGCACTCTCGAATTGAATTTTGGTTTACTAGTATAGGAAGTGTGAGGATTATGAGATAGTCCGGTAATATAGAATTCTAGGTATTCTTCGCCTTCAGATATGGGCAAATGGAACAGTGATAAACACAGAGCTGTAGCGTAACTTCTTGAGGCTCCGGGGCAGACACTTTCTTGGGAGGGGGGGGGGGGCTTAAAAAGAAAAAAATTACGCAAAATAACTGCACATTCATTGTGAAGCCCCAATTTAACTCGGGGTCCTGGGGCAGTGTCCCGGTTGCCCTAGCCTAGTTACGGCCCTGGATAAACAACTTCAAAATGCCCCATGATGTTGTAGAATCAGCGTCGTTCGGTTATCACCGTCATCGGCTGCTGTTAGAGAAGATTTGTTTTTAAACTTCCAGAAATTTACTCAGGCAAGTTTTCAAAAGTGTTTATTGTATGAGGAAGTGTAAGTGAGCGCCATTGCATTTTCGTTTTTGACAAAATGGCAGGAAAAATTTTAACAACGCTACTGCATTAAATTTGCGTGGAGCTTGGTGATTTCCAAGAGGAAACAATCCACAAGATTCGACAGACCTTCGGAGATGAAGAAATCGGCACTACGCCGATAAAGGAGTGTCACAACCGCTTCAAAGGTAAGTCGCACATCAATGGGGAGTGAAGCACGTTTTGGTAGGCCCTCAGCATCGAGAAATGAGATCATTATTGACTAAGTGAGGACTCTGGTGATGCAGGATCATCGAATCACGATCGGAGAACGCGCAGACGAGGCGAGCATTAGCACTAGAACAATCCATTTCATTTTGGTATGTGATTATCAGGAGATACGCACCGCACGGCACAACCATCACTAAGGAGCACACTACCAAGAGGTTCTGCGTCGCAATTGGCAGCTTTATCATGATTGATGTAGTAGCATTGTTCAAGTTGTTCCTTCCATTTTGTCAAAAACGGAAATGCGACACGGCGTTCACTTATACTTCCTCAGTCATCGACAGGCTTCTGGCGACTGGCAGCTTCTGCAGGCAATAAAAAATTCAAGCTTGCGCAATGGGATTACTTACATACATCCACCAAAGCACGCTTATTTGGCTTCATTGGTTCAAGCACGAAAAATTATTGGTCGGATAGTTTTTGAACAAACCTCGTACATCACAAGTGTATTTTATTGTGATGTGCTCATTTTTTAGCCAGCGATTTTTCCGTTCAGATGAATCGCTATTTTTTCACAGATGGTGTGTCGGGTAATATGGAATATTATAAGTATTATCTGAGTTGGGCTAGAATATCTCTTCAAGAAAAAAAGTTTTGGAAGATAGACGAAGAGAGAGAAGAGGTCTGGGAATAATTTGTGAATCCTGTTCTCTGTGGAGCCCACGTCGATTGTTTTGGGGCGGAGGAGGAAGATTGCATCTGGACTGTTGTAAACACACTATGATGCTACCCCATCATCAACTACAAAACAAACAAACAAACGATGAAATTTTCATTTTGTTAATATTGCCTCATTAAATCTGGTTTTTGATCAATAGTTAGTTTGCTTCATTTTAAACCGACTATTTCATATAACCCCTCAAATACTATTTCTTATAATTCCCGTTTTTCTCGGACATGGCATTTATTTTTCAGTACCGTACATTTGTCAATGTTACGACAAAACTACGTACTACTTATTATCACAAGTACAATGGCCTGTGGTAGATTTTGCGTTACCCATGTTGCACCACGAGGAGGACTACCACATTGTAACCTCCTGCACTCTCGAGAATGGCTGATAGCATATATCGCAGTAAATACATCGGAAAAATATAATATTTGCTTTTGGCGAAGTGCTATTTTGCATTCTTTAACAGCACCTCTAACGCTTCTGCTATTGCCCTTCAACCACACATTCTGTGACCAAAAATGCTTGTTTAGGTGTCTTATACAGGGTGGGCAAAAAGTACATAAACTTTAAAAATTCATAAAAACCGGAAAAATAAACGAAATAAGAAATGGATTGCAGGGTTAGCATCACTAGGCCACGGGAACTTTTAAGACAGGAAAAAAAAAAAAAAACTAAAAAAAAAACAGCTGATAGGTGACGCTGACGTACACAAGTCAAAGAAAATATACGCAAATAACGAACAAAACGCCTCCAAATCGTTTATTACAGCAGTATGTGTTCCATATGACCACAGGGGATAACACATTGCAGGCGAGTCACAAATCCAGCAACGGTAGAGTGCAGCAGTCCCACATACATGGTTTACAAAGGTGAAGTGATTGTGGATTAGGAGCGCCAGTTCTTATAACCGTCTCATTTGCATATTTTCACCGAAGTCACTCGTACCAGCGTCACCTACCGGCTGTTTTTCGAGTTATGTTTTTCCTGTCTCAAAAAATTTCCCGTGACTTAGTGATGCTAACCCTGCAAACCGTTTTTTATTTCGGTTATTTTTCCGGTTTTTATTCATTTTTAAAGTTTCTACGGACTTTTTCCCACCCTGTATAACCTCTTAAAGTTTGTCTCAAGATTTTAGAATCACCCTGCATATTCAATTTCATATGTGCAAAGAGAAAAAGAAAAAATTATGACTATGTTACTTCGTGGATTGTGTGGCAGTAATATAAAAAGATTCTAAAAACGTTATCCTATGTAAGCCCAAGAAAAGAATTGAGCTGTAAAAAGACTCGTTCAGACTTTACCAAGTGGAAATAAAGAGAAGTTTCTTCAAGAACAGAGCCGCTTTTTATAATGCAATAAACAAATTATGCCACGCTGCTTTGAAGACATATCAGTGCAAGAGGTAAACCTTGATCCCCATTGCTGGCGCGAGGAATCTGGGCAGTAAATGTAGGAAGTAGGTGTCTCGAAAGAAGTATAAACTCATGGGTTTTCTTGGCGGTCGATCTGAAAATAACTTAAGCTTCTCTCTCTCACACACAGACACATTTTCTAGTTCCGTAGATACCTCGTTGTTCTCAAGAGCATGGCTTTCTGATTCTATGACGTTGACATAGTGGAAACTTTGCAAGGTGCGTCGAAGTTTGTGAGGTAGAAAGAAATTCAAAACGGTGCGACGAAGGACGCATACATACAATTATGTAGGTGGTAGAAGCCAATGATGAAGAAAAGAAAACATATCCGGGAGTACCCCCTGAATTGGCACCAAAACAACGCAACATCTCTTCTCGGCGGGAAAATAAAACAAAACCTCTCTTAACCTGAATAAATGAAAAGTGCAAAAGCAAAGCTTCAGCATTCTACAAGTTGACTAATGAGTCTGTTTTCAGTGTCCATGCCTCCCTCGTGTTCGCAAGTTTTAAATCATTCTATGACGACAGGCTGTAGTGACTTTTTGTTTTTGCACGTTTCTTTTTCGACGGATTAAAAGGTTTTCGACCGTGCACAGAGAAACCAGAACAACTTCATAAATACAGTTAAACTCGGTTATAATGACCTCAGTTGTAACGAAACATCGGTTATAATTTCAATAATTGGCGGTACGGGCTGATTCCCATAGAGAATGATATTAATGAACCTTGCTTATAACGTTGATTGAACGCAATGACCTCGGATATAACAACACATTTTTCGTTGCGTTTGCTTATGTTTTTATGGAGTTTCCCAAGAAATTCCTAGAATTAGAGTTCATCAGATTGAGGCGATGTTTGTTTGTTGCTCTATTGAAGCCTAATACAGTATTCAGAAAAAGATGTTGTTTGACGATCAGACTTGCTCCTCATTCATATGACCCGCATTATCTTTTTTTGCCCTTCCCAATTCTTTCTTTCTTTATAAAAATGTCCTGTTTTTCCAACAAAGCTTGCTTACATTCACAATATTTATTAGGATTAGGGATAAAAGTAGTTTGAATAACTTACAAATTGTCTTATATAATAAATATCTATAAATATATTCATCTTACATATTTGTCATGCTTAATTTTTGTTTTCCGTGAAATGTATTTCAAATAAGCAGACTTGCTATAGCACTGCATATCTCGCCAAAGGATGATTCATAAGCAATATTTGGCAATAGCGCCAATGAATGGCAACGGTTTTGGAAAGAATTGGTGATGCTCCGTATTTATGAATTTCCCGTATTTTTATCGACCAGATTTGATCACCTCTACTTCATTCACGATATCTGCACAGCATCTGATTATATTTTTGGTCAAAAAAAGGTCGTGAAAATGTCAACCTCGGTTGTAACTACACCTCGGTTATAAGGACAAAATTTAACGGAATTTTCGATGTAGTTATAACCATGTTTAACTGTATTTTCTAGAAATTTCTAAATACGTTTTATGATCACCCAATATTAATTTTTTTCACTGAAAATCTGAAACAGGACTGGATATATGTTATTTTCAATTTTATTTTATGACCCCGTTGTTTTACTTCTTTGTAAAAAAATAGTTCAAATAGGATGCAGTATTTAATTTTACTTTTGTAAGTTGTTTTAGTTTCTACTAGAGTCTTTTGATTGGATAAAGAGGAAAGATTTGAGATGTGAAGGAGGGGGGGGGGGGCTTGATTTTTTTGAACATGTTTATACTGGTCAAACGTAATGTCGTAGGGATAATAATAATAAATAATAACGTGATCATCACATATTCCCAAGAAATCTTTATGATCTGTCCAGGGAATTTGTTAGTGCGTTAGTAGACATCCATGCCCGAACCCAGACCTGCACAGTCAGAAGCTAGCTCCCTAACCACTGGACTGCCAGGCGGCAAACATATATCATTGAAGTTTTTAAAATTTTCAACGGGATGGATAGAATGGACCATGAGTTATTAATACACCATGAATCGAGTGCTTTGACAGAGGGGGGGGGGGTCGCTAGCATAGATTGGCAAGAGACAATTCAAGGTCATTGTGTCACAGAAAGTTTTTTCTAACACGATTGTCAATAAATGTAATAACCTGCTTCACTCGAGAATTCAAGACACTCGAGTGTCATGAATTCTACCACGATTGATACGTTTAAAAAGAAATGCTATATTCACGTTGGGATAAATTCAGAAGCTATCCATGCCTAGATTAAGACAATATAATTTTTATGAGTGGGCAATATATATTATATTTTTCTCATAGTTTTTATTTTTTTCGTGAATTTTCCTTTTTTAGTTGCTATATTTTTTTAGATGTATTTGCAACCATATTTTTTATGGGCATATTGTTTTTCAGCCACCTAGTTGGGCAATTTGCCTATTGTGGCCCTTGTATTTTTTTATGTATTTATTTGGAAGAACTTTAAATGTCCAGTTCCATTACTTACCGGCATAAAAAGACATGCCTTACTTTTATTGAATGTACCCAAACAGCGTCTTGACGAGATGACATGTTTGAGCTTCAACTAAGGTATTTTGTTTGACAGAAAAATGATTGGGTTTAGATGCATTGTTGTTTCAATTTCATGGTCATAATTGGGGAAAAAACAAATATTGTCCTATGTCTTAAGATTTAAAATATTGCAAGAAATGAATGTGCTAATAGTGGACACAGTGACAACACCATCTACATCAGAAGGCCTCCGTGCGAAGCTCGTGACGACACCGAAGAAGGTCATCTCACCTATATCTATTGGATATAGCAGGCCGACGCATGCGCCATCTTTACCCTTTTTTGTAGCATATCCAATGGCTATAGGGAGATGACCTTCTTCAGTGACGCCACGAGCTTTGCGCTGAGGCCTTCTGATATAGATGGTGTTGACAGCAATAACATACGTATTGTGTAAGGAGACGTCATTGTCTACGGATAGGGCTTTGATATCAAATTTTCCATGAAACTTTCGTCCAACAAATTAATTGTCCAGATTTTGTAGAATAATCATACTTTATGAATTACCTATAAGTATGAAATTTGGATAATCTAACTTTACATCTTTCCTTCGATTACCAAACAACACGAATACTGAAAAAACAAATTTCAATGTTTTAATCCCACTTTTATTTGCTGTGAACACTACTACTTTTGAAGAAACGCTGGTGAATAAACTGGATAATGGAAGGAACAATGTGGGAGACAGAGTTGACACCAAGTAAGCGTAGATAAAGAAATGAATTAGGTGTGAATACCTCGAAAAAGATAAGGAGAGAGAAATGCACACGATGCCAGTTAGTAATGATGATGATGACAGAAAAGCGCGTCAATTTCAAAGACTTATTCAATGAGAAACGCGATTCTCTCTCGTAGAGTTTTTAGACTAAGTGCAAGTTGAAATTACAAGCCGTTGTTCTAATCTAACAGTGCTAAAAGATGCAATGAGTTTCTTTGTGAACTTTTCGAATAAAAGAATGATGAAACAAGTCTTTAAAAAAAACAATTTTGTCCCAAATTGAGGACGTATTATGTTGCACAGACTCCAGTAAACATATAAAAGGAGTCTTACAAACCAACAGCACGTCATTGAAGTTGAAACAAACGTGATTATTGAATTGGATGTGTAAAAATATTCGCCATTATAACTTGTAACAAATTAACGATGATATCTTATAAAATTACTATGGTGATAAAATAATAAATGACACTAAGTATAATCTTTAATTGAAGTTTTGAAATTCTTACTCAGAAACTTTATTATATTTGTTTCATGCCACATTTGATATGACTATTCTCACAAATAGCTTTATCAGGCAATAAATGTCTATAGTTTCGATTAATTATATTTATGAAACATTATTTCTTTTATAGCTGTTTCTATCAGGTAAGATCAAACAAAGAGTTCAAAATGACAGTAAACATGAAAGCATAAAATATTTTGTTTTTTATTAAGGCACCAAAATTATTAGAAAAGGTTGAGTTGGACGTCGTGTTAAAGTGGTTTTCGGGATAAAAACCCGAGAACTAAATTCGTGACGAGATCCACAATATTAGAAGGAGCTACTCATGCAAATGGGGCAGGGTTATCCTATGGCAGAGGTTACGTCACACGGTGACGTGAAAAGTAAGGAAACCGGGGATGTGGGCAGGTAGTAGCTACCTAGAGTAACGAAGCTATTTTTCCTACCTCCTTGCTAGGCTCATAGGACAGAGTGCATGATTCACTGACAGATGGTTCGTCTTCATCTTCTTCAGATTTAGAGCACACATCGCCGTCGTGAACACGTATTTTCGAATCGATGCTCACGTCATTATGGATTTCGTGAGAAACTTTAGAATTCTGTTGGTAGCTCCTTATAATATTCTTCGTCTGATCATGAAACACATCGATTAGTTTGTTTCTGAACTTGGAATTGATGACGAACAAGAAAATGATTATGCAAGCGACCACGTTCCCGACGAACAGGCACGGTATCATGTTACAAAACAAACCTCAAGGAAGTGCGACACAAACATCACACTCCAGATCTTTCAGTTCTGTTTTCCCTTCCGCAATCAAGTTTTGCCAGGGACGTGGCTTCTAGAGGTGAATAAGGAGATGGAAGGGAAGGGATTAGTGAGACACACACAGATAGGTGCCCAACATTTCGGTCATGGTACATGCGCAGAAGAAAAAGAGTTCTCTCTCTCCTCTATCGTCTAAGAGAAAAGCTTCATCTACCAAAATGCATTGACGACAATAGAAATCCCTTACGTAATATCTAAAAAAAGTACAGGCAATATAGGATAAAGCTCAACAGAAAGTAAGAAACGCCCTTGAAAAGGTCTACAATCTAAGTTCGGGGAGGAAGAAGTTGAACATTTTGGATGTGATGAGCATTTGCGCACTGCTGGGTCGGTTTTAAACTGAAACTACTCTACCAACACTATAAGGAAATAAAATTTTTGTGAAGAATAATCATAGTGGAAGCACTAAAAAAAACCGTTGGGAAATTCTTAACGACATCATAAGAATACCAATTATCAAAAAAGTCATTAGTTTCAAAGTTTAGAGCTTCCTTCTTTCCTCCCTCAAAATAAAATGAGCAGCAAGTGTTGTTCAACAATCTAATTTTAGTTACGAATCCAAACCTCAGGGAGACGTAACTAACGACTCGGCGCCCCTTTCAAATTTTAGATCTTGGCTTCTACAAAGAGGAAGATGCTAAAGAATAATACAAAGAGGAGTGAGTAAGTACTAGGCAACAAAAACCAAAAGGCATCAGAATCTTCTCCTTCGAAAGTATTTGGCACCATTTCCGTTATTATTCAGCTTCAAACAATACTTCAGGTTGCTGTTTTCCAGTGGGGAGAATAAGGGAGGATAAAAAACAGACCATGATTGTCCGAAGCTCGTTTGATTCGTCTGTTCAGAATCAGAAGCAATAGTTTCTATGGTTGTAAACTCGAGGCGAGAAGTTGCTTCTAAAACGTTTATTCTTGTTTATAAGAGACTTGATGAAGCATAGAAAAGACAGCGTAAAATAAGACAGCAGCCCTTATTATCGGCGCGATATTTTATGGGTCTCAGGAAGACCTGCAGAAGCTTATTTGGATCTCACTCAAATATGCCCGTTATTTCTTACGATCACATCAAATTTATGCTTAATGTGATCACAGCGAAGTCACTGCTATGTGTGGTTGACTTGTGGACAACGATATACCTCACGCTAGTTTATATAGTATAGTATTCATTGTGACTGACAAGTGACAAAGCTTCGAAGGAAATTAACTATATCAGTGTTTCTCCATCTTTCGGAACCCAAGGACCAGTAAAATGTCTGAAACACTTCGGTGTACCATTACATTACAGTGTATGGGCCTAATTTCTTATTTGAGCACCATAAATATTTTCAGTATATAATTCAAAGTTCAAGTCTGCCCATATTCGCGAACCACAGGTTGAGAAACACTGAACCATATCATATGAAACAATAATAAAACTCTTACCAGTGAATGACTTTAAAACCTTACCTCATCACAAGCTGAACAACGAGGCTTCAACTGTTCGGCATAATGTCGCTCGCAGTAAAGATCGTTTTCTCTGACACAGTGCGTGAGATCCACGAGCAATTCATCACAAATTTTACATACAAAACATTCCGGATGGAACGATAGATCTTCACCAAGTTTAGGTGCTACCACAGTTACTTGTCCGACAGACATAAGTTTATGGCACTTAGTACATTCCTAAATTGAAAACAAGAAAACAACCTACAGAATATGTAAATGTTTATGAAAATTTCAAATCCTTACATGAATTAAAGACACGAAACATATCCGAGTACAACCTTGATAAATTATGAATAAAATTTGCATGCATGTGCATATTTACATAATACCTTTCAGTCTTCCGAAAGACCGCATTCCATTCGCGTTTATTTTTTATTCACAACAAAGAATCATTTTGATGACATATCCATTATGATGTTTCTAGATTACATCTATGTCGATGTCTTTATATTATGGTTTGGGCCCTATGATGTGTAGAGATCTATGCTAAAAACAGAACTTACTGGTCAACCATCTCAAGATGATAATTTCATCAGTTCTATGTCCGAACAGATTACTGAAAATTGTAAGGACTACTTCGAAAAATGTAAAATTGGCTATAAGCAAACCGATTTTTTCAATCTCAAATTATCTTAGATTACTTCGTTAAACAGATTCAGAGTACTCGGTACTCACTAAAATGAGAATACACATTTGAAATCATGAAGAAAGACGTGCAATGGCTTATTTCTGAAGATGTGCATTCTAAAATGCAACCTTATGTAAGTTCATATATATGTTCGCTCATCTCTATCTACTACTACTCTAGCGCGCATCAACTCCGGTCATACCGCCATACAGCAATTTAATACCGATAGAGTTAGATCAGAAATAAAGGCGCCATCTATCTGTGGTCACCTCAGGTTCGTCGGTAAAGAACTTGTTATTTACGTTCTTTCCCGGGAATAAACCCGCAGGCCTGACGGAAATATTCATGGTGGCAAATGAGCATCTTACCATGGCGCCACTCGGACACTGCTCAACTCTATATTGAGCATGTCATTTCCAGAGAGGAAATCAGCATCGACTTGAAATATAATTGTTATTCTACCTCTGCGATTTTCCTAGTTTTAGTGAATAATAAATTTTGCTCGTGTGTGTGTGAATATTAAAAAATACAAGGGTCATTTCATAAGTAATGCACACAACAAAAAACTGAAAATTTTTGTCGTAGTGTTATTAAAATTATTTTGTTTGCTATATTGCTGCAAGGACAAACTATTTCTAGGTATGATTATAGAGCCTATTTCAGAATATAAAAGGTTAGATTTTTTCAATTTTTTTTCAAAAATTAATTTTTTTAAACACCATAATATGAATATTCATTTAAAACTTTTTTACAGTCGGAAGGTTTGGTCTACGACCAACGAGTGAGAAGAAAAAGGCTTTTGATTCGATTTGATTTGAAGTGGTTCTGGTGCTCTTCTTAGCACAGTGAATTACATCATAGTAAACACAGTTGGTTCTATTGTTCAAAAATATCGACGAGTAACAGTAAATGAACCCTTTGAGGTATTAAATTTTTTTCATGGCAACTAATTGATCAGTCAAAACTTGGACGTGCAGTAGTGATAAAGTCACCCTTGCCATGAGCCACTTCATCTGAAATATGTTACATGCGAATAAAATGAGCGAAATAATTCCTATGTCCATATACATATAAATTGGAGTTTGTTTCATGAGTGAAGAAATCTTTAAATCGCTCTATGTGATTCACCCCCATAAAATATATTAACACGTACGCTGCGGGGCCTAAATTGCTTGTCGAGTCCGTGGGGCGCATTTTTTTTTAAAGATTAAAACCAGTTTTGTACATGTCCTTCATGACGCCCGTGAACGTGTTAAAATAATTATTTTTTCAAACACGGATGTAAATGGGCGTTGTTAGTATATTTTTAATTGAAACAATGCATCATCATAGCAATTAGAGTGAATTTTTTAACTAAGCGGTTATTTCAGAAACTCCATAAGCACAAAATTTCAAATTTTGATATATTCAAGAAAAACCTTCTAACTTAACTAAAACCAGATATTTTTTTACGAAAAACTTCCTGAATGTGGAGGACGGTTCTATACATAAAATGGAAACGTGAACGTTCAGGGAAGAGAAAAGCCTCTGTAGTTATGGGGTTTCTGCAATAAAATAAATTTACACCACTGTTTTATAATTTTTATGATATTGATAAGTTTAGTTAGGGGTAAAAATGAGCAAAAAGCTAACTTTTTAATAACATTTTTATTTTTATTTTGGTATAACATAATTTTATTTTGGTTAATTACAGATATTTTTTAGAAATAAAATAATCACATGTAATATCATTCTCACTATTCTGCACACATGCACACACACACACATACACACACATATATACGGGGTGATTATAAAAAAACTATCCCGACATATGGGCCCCTAACTATCATACCTTTCACAGAAACTGAATGAAATTTTGGCATAAGGTATTTTGAGGTATGCGCTCAAGAATGATATGGAAAACAACAGTGTCACTCTAACAGTTACGGTTACAGTGAGAAAATTTCGAAAATATCAAATGGCAACACCAAGTTTTTTGAATTTGAATGCGATCTCCATACTGAAAAACATTAAATAGCGTTGGAATGGCACCTGTAGCACGAAAATCCCCGGAGCTAGGCAAGGAAAAAGTAAAAAGGACTTTGCCGTGCACCAAAGCATTAATGTTCGTTTCATTCGTCACACCGTTTCTTCGGCTGAGATCCCAGCCTGATTAGTCCTCCACAAGGTCATGTGGAAAATTTGTGAAACACAATAAAATGCTTTATTTTATGCTGCTTCTCTGTCCTTATTGGTTGTCCTCACTTTTAGCCTATCTACCGCCGGTGATTTTCATGCTACAGTTGCCGTTCGAACGCTATTTAGGGTTTTTCACAATGGAGATCACATTCCAATACAAAAAACTTGGTGTTGCCATTTGATATTTTCGAAATTTTCTCACTGTAACCGTAACTGTTAGAGTGACACTGTTGTTTTCCATATCATTCTTGAGCGCATACATCAAAATACCTTATGCCAAAATTTCATTCAGTTTCTGTGAATGGTATGATAGTTAGGGGCCCATATGTCGGGATAGTTTTTTTATAATCACCCTGTATATACTGTATATATATATATATATATATATATATTAAATTTCATTATTTATATATGAATAACTGAAAACAAAGTTAATTATGAGAAGAACTGGAATTTGAAAGCAATACATGAAAATTGTAAGCAGTATATGGACATTGAAAAATTCGAAAATGAAATTCATCGAAGAATTTTTCGAGGAATTTAATTACCACTATTAGTGATAAAAATTATGTATTACAAAATATCTATGTTGTTAAACGAATTAAGAGGAAAAAAAATCTGGAGGCGAGTTTAAAAATATATTGACGTCGATTTTGAACGAGATATAAAAAAATATTGCAGCGATTTCAAAATGTCTTGAAAATATTTCGCGATAGAGAGAGATTTACCAGTAAAATAATATCCTTATATTGAGATGAGTTGAACATTAGAATAAGGCATTTCCGAGGAAAATTTGAGAAAAAATATCATTGTAGAGATTTATCGTAGTACCGAGTATCTTTATAACGAGGTATCACTGTGAATAATTTTTCCAATCAGTATGTGTTATTAGATGAGATTTTAAATGATAATGCTGTCTCTAAAACATGTTACTAAATTTAGTAACGTAATTCAGAGAATGATTATTCATCATAATGAACAACTTTATGAATTAATAATGAATAAATAATTTTCAATTTTACTAATTTGTCTCCGTTGCTCTCGCCTTCATCAAAAAATGTACACGCGAGCGCGGCCATGTTTATTTCCGTAACGCGAGCTCAACGACTCGGTTCCAGTCCTCGTTAGCTAACATTTGGCGTAGTTATGACGATAACGAAGATCGCTAGTAACGCTGTGAGAAAAATCAATCTTTAACGATGGTGACGTAAATCTATCCCACATTGCACCACAAACCCCAAACACGTCTGAAACGCAGGCGTAACGACGCCAGCGTAATAGACCCCCCTGGGCTACCGCGTCCTGAAGCGTCAATCAATCAAGTACAAGAAATCAGTAGTAACTCAATTAGAATTTTTTTGGCGGTCATGGTGTTTCTGAAATAAGCGCTTCAATTAGTTACAATTGACAATTTAAGGGTTAAATAGCAGTTTCCCTTTATCTTACTGTTATCTATAAAAATTGTTAAATTTTGCTTAGCAAAATTGTTGCTTTTAATTTAATTTCCTATCCCTTCAATTTGGTGCGATTTTATAAATCTCTGAACATGTAATATTTCAGCAGCTTTCAAAAAATGACACCGACAAGGAATCAACTTTAATTGAAAGATTAAAAAAAAGTATCGCACTGATATAGCCGTATTTTGTACTGAAATGACACCAAAAAATGTAGCTTCTCAAATACCAAAAAAAGAAAAAGAAAAAAAGAGATAAAAGAAATTGGTACAATGGGATTTTTTGACCATGTATATTCAACTATACTCCGCAGGGCCGGAACTACAGGGGGCAGTGGATGCAACTGCGCCGGGCTGAAAAATTTGGGGCAGAAGTTTCAGGTGGGAACAAAGAACGTTTGTAAAATTACCGAATTTCAAAGTTGTGGCGGCGGCAAAATCAAGTTTGCCCCTGGTAGCAAAAATCATTGTTACGACTCTGATACTTCGGACCATAGAGGGTTAGTCCGTGCGAACAAGTGTTGAAACGTGGTCAATGAGAGGCACAGTGGTTATATAAATATTGTAAATAGATATTGTTTGTAATAAAATATACATGAAAATATATAAAATGACATATGCTTCCTCCAACCCGCACTGGCTAGCGTGGAGGACTGGCCAAAAAACCCTCCAAAAAGAATCATGAGCTCTGTGAATAAAACAAGGCCCTCCGTCCCCAGCATTTTCCTGGTTACAGCAGCGACCAGCAAGTCATGGAGACAGAGGGTGCTAAGAATCTCTGAGTTGAACCAGGCTGCCATAGAATGATGACCTTGGCTACGTATAACGGACGACGGACGATCTCTTTCATCGGAAAATCACTTATAGAGGAGTTGGAAGAACTGGAAAAAGAATCTATGAAGTAAGAAGGGGAGAGGCGAAAATCGAACTTGCCAATGCACATGTATTTTATTACAGAGGAACAGATGATGGAAGAAGTAACGGAGTAGGATTTCTCATTCATAAAAAGTGGAAAAATCCCATTGTTGAGTTAGATAGCACATCTGATAGAGTCGCAAAATTAGTTACGCAAATATCAAGCAGATACCGGATATCAACAACAAGCTATTCCGAGGAAGAAGTAGAAGACTTCTATGAAGAATTAGACGAGATGAATAGTAAAGGAAACTATCATATCAAAATAGTACTGGGTTACTTCAATGTTAGAATTGGAGAGAGAAGAAATGGTGAAAGCTCAGTCGGAAGTCACGGATACGGTATGCTAAACGACAGAGGAAACAGACCCCTCTAATTTGCAGAGAGTGAACAGTGCATCATGAATTCGTTTTTTTAAGAAGGAACCCCAAAGAAGGTGGACGTGGAGGAGCCCAACTACTTTACCAAACACCAACTCTGACCATATCGCTATATTGAAATTTACTGCCATTAATGAGATGGGTTGGAAATGAAGGCACTGTCTATCGGTGGTCGCTGCGAGCTCGTTAAGGAAAATATCTTATCTATATCCTCCCTCGGGTTTGAATCTGGGACCGGGAAAACAACCTTCACGGTGGTAGGATCTTCGATTTGTTTTTGAGACATCAGTTTGTTTTTCTCTTTTGTCTTCGATCGAGAAAAAAAATAAGTGTAATTTCCTGAAAACATTAAAAAAAAAAGTAAATAAAAATTAGACGCCATCTTTGATAAAGGAAATTAAGGCTGCGTCAAGGCTGTGGAGCTATTTATTTTATTAGTTGATTCTCGCAACCATCAATCATCAAGACACTGCCGGTTTTCAGACACGATTCCATTGTACAAGTAGAACGTGTCGAAAACGCGGCCAAGACTCAAACGTGTCCTCCTCCCCATACATATCACGTACTATGCAAGTTGAAATTTTGCCAATATGTGTCTGTTCCTTAAGTCTCATTTTCATGGACTCTTTGTCAATTTTTCAACAATTAAACTTGAGATAAAAACTCAAACGGGCGAGTTTATTTGAAGACCAAAATAACATCAATTCGTAAAATTAAATATGACCACTCTGTTTGATCGAAACCAATAATAAAAAACTAACCACACCGGTCATTATTTTTTTCATCTGTTCAGATGATTTTTGCAACTTTTGGTACTTAAAAAAATAAAAATAATACACAATAATGAAGCAGCACAAGCGACTCATGGGTTATTTCAGTGAATTGATGCCGATCTCACAGCTGTTTCGCATGTTTCGCCAAGATGAGACAGCCTTGTTCAGCTATATATAGATCCCCTTCCATAGAAGCACTCACTCGATCCCATCCAGTCCGCAATGAGATAAAATAAATCCCCGTCGCATTCCTCGATGTCTATCAGATCTTCAAGTGACAAGCCGTAGCAATTGACGGTCGCGGTTAATTCGTGCCACGTGTGTGCTTCCTTCATCACTAGACTCTTCCATAAAGCCAGACCGTGTATGCACTTGTAGAGGTCTAGGCGACTCTCAAGAGAGAGTCGAGTGTTTCTTATTTTTTTAGACAGCACAACTTCAAATGATAAACGTTATGGCCATCTATAACTTTTCATACGTAAAAGACAGCTGTATTGTTTTGAGTATAAGCGAGTTGCCAAAAATTGCTTCCCCAATATTCAAGAACAAAAAACAGAATAATCTTGAAACATTCAATTAAAACTTGAGCAACTCCCAACTTGATTAAAAATTTGAATTTTTTTCATTTTGGAAACTTTTATTGTCACTTTCCTCAGTGAAAAGAAAGGAAATTTAATTGAAATATATGTATATTTTTTTTAAGTAAAATATTTTGAAGCTGAGTTTTTCTCGAACACTGAGTGAGTGGTAGGTTGTGTTTCGGAGAGAATTGAGCTTCAAAAATAGCAAGTGCGAGTCATCGTAGATGAGAGCAACCTCGACGATACGAATAAAAGCTCTTTATGTTTTAAAGGCAAAAATACGTGTGGGCGGCATCAAAATATTCTGAAAAGAATTTTACGCTTAAAATAGCGGATAATTGCGCGAGAAAAATAATACGATAAGCTTTGTGAACACAAGTTCCTTCTTTTTTGATACCATCAACCTCTTCCTATATCTTGTACGATATGATATATTCTAAATTACCAGAGTGAAACGTTCTCTTTCAAACGCAGTTCAGGTTAAGCTCAAATAGCTTATTCATTTGTTCACACCATAGTCACGTAGACTAGTTGGACCTGGACCTCATAAGCATAAACTTGTATTGAACCCATGGGTATGATCTTCCCCCCCCCCCAATATTTCCCACCATCTCTATAATACTTAGAGATATTGAATTTGAGAGGAGCCCTCACAATATTTGCAATAATTTTAGGTCTATGCCTGGACCTGAAGTTTATATCCGGTCTGACGGGTTAAGATGCAAATTAGACACCGCCGTTTACAGCCATTCAGACACCTATACTTATACCTATACGTGGAAACTTTCGTACCTATACTTACACTCAAGAGCAGTGGTTCTCCACCTTTTTTTTTGCCCATGGTCCCCATTCAAACATTTCTCATTCTGCGGCCCCCTTGCGACCATGATTAGTTTCCACCCCCTACCCCCCCCCCGTTTTTCGTTGGAAGGTAGTTATTCAAGTATTGTTTGAAGTGTAAATATGTTTGAATTTAATTAATTTTTAATTTATGGAATTATAAAAATAATGAAAAAGCAAAAAAAAAAAACACAATTCAAAATACATTAAAAAAATTATTAATTTAAATTAAAATTTGAAATTTACATCATCGTGAAAAATCTGATGCCTCGTGTTGGATGGCAAGCTACCTCCGAGTGGCTTTTTGGTTCATAATGTGGCCTCTCTCTCGCAGGCGAACGAAGCAACGTGAGTTGGCTCCAACACATGGGCGGAGATACGGGAGGGCGTGGGGGGCATTGCTCCCCCGACAGACCAGACACGACCCAGCTCTGTCCCTCCCGGGATATAAGCCTTTTACCCTTGCGGGTTGGGTCGCGCTGGGGAGAAAATGTTGTTCGCTCATTGCTCCCCCCCAGCGTCAAAGGTGGAGTCGACTGATCTAATGTATATATGTATTGACACGCACACTTCATCATCATCGTGCCCCCCAGCAATAGTGGCCGTGCCCCCCCCCCCCACAGACTTCCAAGTTTATCTCCGCCTATGCTCCAACACAACACAATGTTTCACATAACATATAATAATCCGTACTATATTTAATATATATACACGTAAAAAAAAAACAGTGAGATGGATTACATGGATACATGGTGATTCAAAAAAGATGGGAAAAACTTTGAGAGGTGGTAGTACACACCAATACAAGCAATTGTCATCAAAGAATGCATGGTCTAACATGAAACGCAAACGCGCTTGCGCGTTTCGAAATGGCCGCTCCGCAAACGTTAAAACGGCATTCCTGTTGAAATTTCACGGGAGAAAAAGCACACCATGCAGGAAAATGTAACCTGGGGTAGAAGAAGAAACCATATGCAAATCTGCGTCACAGTGAATAAAAGGCGTGGACGTAAGCCCAGTCATATATCGCCAATTTCCAACCAATGGAGTTGTGTGGGAAATGAAGACTCCATCCATCGGTGGTCGCCTCAGGCTCGGTAGGCAAAGAACTTGCTTCTATGCCCAGATTCGAATCACCCATAGACCTTGATGGTAACCTTCATAGTGGAAGACGAGCATCTTACCACTGTGTGTCACTCGGGCACTTCGCTTAAAGATAAATATTCTGAAAGGGAGAGAGATAAACCTTTTTTTTTTTCCCTTTTATATCTCATTACTGACTGAAGTCAGCTATGCCTGATTTCCGCGTGGGCGAGTAGGGAATTCGCCCAGTACCACCATATTTTAGATGCCGTAAATTAAAAAGACGAATATTCGCTGACCAACCATGCATCTTTGCCTATGGTAAATAGATTTCAATAAAACGAAGCCAGAATATCTAACCCCAGCCAAATGTCACCAATTCTCGTCAAATATTGCTTATCAACGACCAGTAATAAGACCAAACTGTATTATACAGTATCACGTTCTCCCGCGACAATTCAAAGATCAACTGGGACAGATCATTCAAAGAGGCGAACGGGGTAGGTTAAGCGGGCTCTTGCCCAGGGCAGAAAGTGCGGATGGGCGGATAATTATAGTGATTGGTGGCCAAGAATGTTAAATTAGAACCGGTGAAGAGTGGCAAAGCCATAAATTCGCCTCTGGCCATTCAGACCCGGATGTTTGGTGCCCCTATCTTTGACCAAGTCATTGGGATCTTCTCTTGGGGAGGGTCCCTTGGGCACTCTCTTTATCTTCATCTTTTACACAATAAATTTACTGGAAAATCAATTCAGATAGGGCTAGGGGAAGCCCACATCTTCCCCTAGCCCTAGAGGAAGTTTTCTAAACCACAGAAAAATCTGGCCTTGGGCTGGAAGATTGGAGACCCAGCACTTCAAATCCCTGCTTTGCTCTCTTAAATAGAAGTCTCACCATGATATTCAGCCACACCTGCTTTTTTACGGGTCCAATCTGACCTACCATGAAAAAGATGAGGGCTGAAGCATGGCGTTTCGTACTCGTAGTGCATGGTCACGGGACTCAAATCTAGATTTAGGGTTATACACAGTATATTAACGACAACATCTTCTCGTGTGACAACAATGCATACTCGACATTATTGTATACTTACTTTATTTGCTTCAAGCCGTTCCTTAACGAAACCGATATCAAGAGCAACTTCATTTCGATTGTTGACGAAATCTTCAAAGTTTTTATGGAAATCGGCTTCAAGGAATTTACAATATGCCAAAGCAAGATCCTGTTTCGGTAATTGAAGTATAAGTTGACGATCTCGATACTTCTCACCAGGGGTACCTAAACGAGGGACTTTCTCACTTGGTAATTGTTCAAAGTACTCTTCTACCTGCCGAAAATAAATAAAGATATATTTATATACATTTGCTGTCTAAAAATACACCATAAAATAATTACAACATTTTTCTTCAATTACTAAATAAACTATTTGATACGAAAAACAATCTCCCTTACAGCGATCAATCAGCGCCACAACAACAAAATACATTCATTTAAACGTATTCTTATCAGATGATTCATAGCTTCGTATTTGGGAAAGAGATGGCAGCACATACAACAGTAGGTCATTTGTAGTGCATCCTGGCAGTTTGCCACTTATGACTGACGACTTCAAGTGTTAATAGCCAGGCAAAGAAAGAGAAAAGGCACAATCAGGGTCATCCACCATTTAACCCGTATTTTATAGCATTCTTTGACTGTCCCGACTTTTTTTTATAGAAATGTCCCGTTCTTTCAACGTCGCTGAATGAAGCTTTACTCAAATTGTGAATATCGTTGATTTTCATATAACTTTATAAGTAAAAATGTTTTGCCGAGTGAGGCTAATTTGCATGTGGACTTTGTTTCTTTATCTCCCACTTATTGTATTTTTTTTATTGAAAAACCACACATTATATACAATAATACACATTATTACAATAAGTTTGTTAAAAGATCTTTTAACAAACTATTATAGTGTAATCACGGCCTTACTACAAAATTTCTACTACATGCGCACTTCAAAAGTCGAAACATACTATACTCTGACGTGACGTGATTTCACTTCACGTCAGAGTGTAGTATGTATCCGCCTTCACGTCACGTCAGTATAGTGTGTTTCGGCCTTTAGTGTTATGGAGAAGTTTAAGCCACATCTCTTCGTAGATGTTTTCTTGTTTCTAAGTATGGATAGCTTCTCGATTTACCCCAACATGTTGATCGTATTTCTTGTTAAACGTGTCAATTGTGTTAGAATTTACTACCTCCGGGGTAAGCTATTCTATTTATTCACAACCCTCTTAGAGAAAAATTCTCTGCGACACCATGACCTAGAATTGTCCCTTACCAATCGATACTGGTGCCGTGTGCCAATAAGGACACCCGTAGCGCTTCTCTGCACCCCTTTAACCAAGTCTATGTCCCTCCGTAGTTATGGGCTCCAAAACCTTACAACATAATACTTCAGTCCAGGACGAACTGTCTCGGAAAAGCAGAAAAATGACTTTAGGAGAACGCGAAGAGACCTTTTTGAAAATGAAACCGAGCATACTATTCGCTTTTTTGACCACCGCTGAACAATGTTCAGAAAAACTGAACCGCTCGGCAATGAGAATTCCAAAATCGGTCGCCCTAGTTGCATCCGGGATAGTGACACCATTCAACTCGTAAGAGAAACGTGTGTTGTTCGAACCAAAATGAGCGACCATGCACTGGTTAACGCTAAACGTCATTTTCCATTCATTTGCTCATGCTGCAATCCTGTTTAAGTTGGTCTGGAGCAACTCCTTATCACTTTGATTCCCGACTACCCCCATTAGCTTTACGTCATCTGCGAATTTGCTAGCAATCCCATCGATATCCTGATCGAATTTATCGATAAAAAGTGAACAAAGTATGGGGCCAATGGCACTTTCTTGAAGAACTATTAGAGAATTCCCGTTCACCATAACTCGTTGTGACCTATCTCTTAACCACGATTCTATCCAATTCAGCAAGTTGCCCTCCAATCCTAATCTCGTGTAAACGCTTCAACAGTTTACCATGTTGGACCCTATCGAATGCCTTTTCCCAAATTATTAGTCGTGGATCATAGAAGCAAAGGAGATTAGTTACACATGACTTCCCCTTCCTGAACCCATGCTGATCATCCGACAATACATTATATTCTCGTCTATCCACTTCACCAATTGCCTTTTGATAATAATTTCCAAAATTTTCGAGAGGGAGCTCGTCAAACTCAATGGACGATAATTAGAATAAGAACCCAACCCTGATTCGTATTCATGTAGTCTGGAGTTTTTTGGCAGTTACAGTTTTGTTGTGATTGATATGATAGATATGAACTTTAATGGAGATTTCTGTACCAGAATTTAAGCTTTAGGTTTTAATACATTGATATTTCTTTTTTTTGCACGTTAAATTCAAGTTTGTTTACAATCATCCACTGATTAATATGTCTCAGGCCATCATCCGTCTTTTTTATTAAATTTGCTATATCGTCATCTTCTAAATACAGAGCTGTATCATTGGCAAAGGAAATCGATTGTCCGTCCAGTTTTCTGATGATGGGTAGCATATTTTGGCAGTTTTAAGAACTACAATCGGCTCTACTTAATTGGAGGCACCAAAATTGCTCCCATAGAGACGATGTTAACCCCTAGAATCTAGAATGTTACAAATCCTCTCAATTTTTTAAACGAAATGCATTTCAAGTCAGGGCGTCTTAATAGCATCAGAGGCCCTTAGGCAAAGTGATTTTTCTGCCTCTACCACCTGACCAGAAATACTTGCTACCAAATTTACATCCTCGTTGCCAAAAATTTGACCAGATCTCAGTTTCACGAGGCCCTTTCTGCACTGGAGGCCTCCGGGCCGTGCCCGGATGGACAAATGACTGCACTGCCATCCTTCTCCACTTCATTATATGACTTTATCTGTTGGTGAGTAAACAATCGTATTCTCAAAAATGGATGCTGCGCTTTTCTTCTTAAAGAGCCTTCATATCCTGGAGCAAGCTGGGCCTTTGTTAGAATAGCATCTACCCTGTTTGGAAGCAACTTGGGTTCTTGAATTCGGGAATTCAAGAACCCATGAAAAGAAGGCCCAGCTTGAATTCTGGGAATTCAAGAATCGACGGCGAGTGGTCGAAGTGTGTGGACATGCGAACAAAAAAAAAACATATACACAAACACTGCTATCAATGAAAAGATATATTTTTCAAAGTGAAACAAAAAATCCCCAGAAAAAAAGAAAGAAAAATAATTCCAGAAACCTGAAAAGGAGTACAAAAGGGAGAATTTTTTAAAACGGAGGTGGACGCTAGAAAAGGCATCAAAAATGAGGACGCCTGGTAAATTGACGGCCCTAAGTTGACACATCTGATTTTTTCCAAGTTTCTCGGCAACTCATTAGATTCAGCGAAGTCAGTAGATGCTGTATGTGCGGAGTTAGAAAAATTTCTACTGATGGCTGAATTTTGGACTTTGCTTTCTTCATGGTTGCGAAACTTTTCCCAAGCATTTCGTGGTAGAAATGTGGTGTTGGTTGGTGTATCTTTTTTGCAGATTTTTCGTACGTGGTAAACTTAATTTTCTCCTGAGAATTTTCTGGTTTGGGTTTTTAGCCCTCGAGTTGATGTCATTTGCTCGCAGCTGGGCCAAATCTTTTTTGTACGCCTCGCGTATTTTTTTTTAGTTTTACTCACAGAAAAGGAAAATTTTTTGGGAAATTTTGCTCGTCCATATTACTATCATTGACTTCCGACTGCATAAGAAAATCTGCTACTGTTACTTCCATAACTCTCCCACAGTAGGTTTTAAAATCAATCACGTGACCTGTGTGTTTAACGATTTTTTGTGTTTATGTGTTGAAAATATAAATTGTTTTTGTCAAATCAGAAATATATATTTTTTTACCCGTAATCTCGTCAATCGAAACTAATATCGAAAATATAATAGTTTTTTAATCTTGCCGCCGGTCAGCTGTTAGCCATCCTTGCTCCAGAAAAAAACAAAGATTTAACGCATGGGTGGCAACCTTCGTACCACAAATGGCACTGCATGGTATCAGGAGTAGCACGCGAACGCTTTTCAAAAATTGAAGAAATTCTATTCCATTTTTCAATCAAAGAAACTCTCTCCAACTTTTAACCAATCCTTTCCTTATGAATGATGGTCTTGTAGGTTGCCAAACTTGGTATTCGACACAGGGCCTCTTAAAATAATTACTGATGACTTTTTGTTTCTATTTAATGCGTTTCTGTTCGGGCATCATCTTTGCGCATAGTATTAGCTGAACGTTCCACTGTACGAGAATCAGGATCGTCCACATGGGGGACATGTACAATGTAATTGAAGCGTTTATTTCAGAAACCGCATAACCGACAAAAAAAAAAATTCGAAATTGAGTTAATATTGGTTTCTTGTAGTTGATTAATAGACGCTTCGTTTGGTGCAGAAACCCACTGAAAAAACATTTTTTTATACCTCCATTTTGCATCCCTGAAAATATTCGTTTAGTGCAGAAACCCCATAAGCGACATCACTTATGGGATTTCTGCGCTAAAAACTTGTAACAGTTAGCAGCACTGACGTCATTTGGCGGGTTTTATGAGACCTAAATGGAGTTAAACAGGTCGATCGGATTATTCTGTGTTTTGAAAGTTTGCTTGGTTCTAGTGATTATTTTCCCATCTCTGTTCTCTAAGTTTGAAAAAAGTGTCTAGTGAATCGTAATCAGACGTGGAAACTCAGAAGAAGAGGACAAAAGGTGTCGTTAATCCAGGCACTCGCAAACGCAATATAGTATACAAATCACGAGTTTAGGGCAAAGAATGTGCCACTTACAAAGGTAAGACAATTACTCGGAGAAAACTCTTCCTGACAAAATCAACTGCAAATGTTCCGCCAAGTGTTTCAAACTTGGCACCCAAGAAATTCTGAGTACCATGGGCAAAGTGAAAGTCAAGACGTTCATTAATGGCTTGGCCACATCAACATTTATTTGTAGAAAGACCACTCGCCTTCTAGAACCGCCAACTACGAATGCCTACCCGGCTGGAAAAATCCCAATCAACAAGAAAAAAAAATTGATAATCTGCAAAAGTTGGCTGAATATACCGCAGACTATGCTGAATTCTGCCACATAATTTGGAGTTGGCCGACATTTGAAGTTAAAATAACAGAAGATTCCCCACGACGCAGAATAGAGAATGAAATATTACATATGATTGAAAATCTATAATTCACCAAAATAAAAGTCAATGTTATTAAAAAGTCAGCTTTATTGATTTTTACCCATAACTGGACTCATTAATATCATAAAAACGGTAAAAAAAGTGATGCAAATTTATTTTATTGCAGAAACCCCATATAACAGCAGAGGCTAGAATTTTCTCTCTTTTACCCTTCTCCCCTGAACTTTAATAAAGATATCACATTTTCATTTTATGTATAGAACCCTCCTTCACATTCAGGAATTTTTTCGTAAAAAAATACCTGCTTTTAGTCAAGTTAGAATGTTTCCCTTGATTATCTCAAATTTAGAAATTCTGCACTTATGGGGTTTCTGAAATGAACGCTTCAATTGTAT